>NW_022602909.1:32500-81175 GCF_008692095.1 Etheostoma spectabile | reverse complement strand
CTATCAAACTCCCACATAGTGAAATGGATGAGGAAGGGAAACTACAGGGGAGCGCGACATGAGACATAATTATTCAGACCCACTCATGGATGATAGACATGCGTCACTGGCATATCCATGGAAATAGATGTTAGAGGCTACAAAACCCTATGGGCAGCATGGCATATGTACTCCCGCTGGGGGAGTGATTGCAGTGGGTGAGTTGAGATCAGGCTCATTGCCACACCCAGTTAAATGTTACTTCCAATAACACAAGTGGACTTATTTGCTCCTGTGAAACGAAGAAAAACCTTGCCCTTGCCTGAGCACTTCTATATTTAACTCTCATTCTACATACGACAAAAGCAGGCTAACTTTACATTTATTCAAATAATGTCTAATCTTGCATATCCATTAGGGGGTGGCAGTAGCTCAGTCCATAGGGAGTTGAGTTGGGAACCGGAGGGTCACTGGTTCAAGTCCCCGTATGGACCAAAAAGAAGGGGAGTGTGGATTGGTGGCTGGAGAGATGCCACCTCACCTCTGGGCACTGCCAGGTGCTGGTGAGCAAGGCACCGTACCCCCCACCCGCTCAGGGCGCTAGTTCGGCTGGCAGCCCACTCACTGACATCTCTCCATTAGTGCATGTATAGATCCCGAGCGTGGTGGTGTGTGTGTAGTTCAGGACTGTGTGTGACTACTAACAAGTGTGGACACAGAGTGTAAATGTAATTTCCCCATTGGGGATTAATAAACAGATTAAAATTAAAAAATTACATTGGTATATCTGGAACGAAATTGAAGCCAGAGGTGCTGCTGCCAGGGGTGGAATTTCATTTCAAAACGTGAAGCCAGTCAATAATTTCATTAGAATGAATATCAATTAAACAGAACTGACTAAGTGTGGGTACATGATGTCGGACTGTAATTGCTAGAAAAAAGAAAGCTAAATCCTCCAAAAATTGAAGACCCACCCTGCATGATGTCACCGTAGGCACTTGTCCATTATGGACATTGCTAAACATCATGCTGAAGAATATGTCATCTTTTACAAAACATTTTAACAGCAGAACACCAAGGTCATAAAAAGGCCACAAAATATTGAAATGCAACTAGAAAAGAGAAAAATGTAAAAAAGATATGTGCCTGTATTGAGCTATACCATCAAGAACATTAGGAAAAACATCTAAATAATGTATGCATTCATCAAAATACATTATAGAAAACCTAAAGATAATGGCTTATTAGTGCCAGTGGTGGAAGAAGTATTCAGGCAATTACTTCAGTTAAAGTACTAACACCACACTATAAGTAAAGGTCTTGCATTTAAAACCCTACTCAAACCCAATTCCTGGGGGCCTAAGTACTATCAGTGTCAGGTTTCATGTTTTTTGTTACCGTTTTATTTTGAAAGTTCTCCCTTGTGTTGTCTTGTTTTCCTTCCTGTTGTAGATTTCCCCACCTGTGTGATTACCTCTGCCCATCCTAATGTGTTGCATCTGTGTCTCATTGTCTCCCCTGCCTTGTGTATTTAAGTTCAGTCTTCCCCTTACCCCTGTGTGAGATTGTCTGCTTCTCTGTGTCATGTTACCTTGAGTTCCTGTTTCCCTTGGGTTTTGACCATTGCCTTTTTTCCTGGATTTCCCTTTGCCTGCCGATCACTGGACACTGTTGCTTGTGTTTATTAGCTCTGCTAATAAAATCACTGAACTCCACAACTTGAGCCATGCATTGTGGAAAAGCACAGTCTGTGAAGATAAAAGTCGGAATAATCTCTTGTGGTTCAGATGTGAACAATTTCTTGGCATGCAGACAAGCCATAGAAAGCCTGAGTTACAAAATGGGGCATGGTTTATGAACGATATGGGCATTTACCAGGCAGGGAGGGTGAACCAAAGACGTTGACTTGCATAATGGGGAATGTAGGATCCAGCACTTTTTGAGCTTGATCATATTAGGGACGAAAAATCAGGATAATTTGCTATGCTGCATAGATTTTGAACATTCAAAAAGTCACCCGCAAAACCCCAAACTTTGTGGAGGTTCTGTACAAAATCCCACAATATGGGGAATGCGGTAAGGTTGGAGAGCAAATAAATAAGACTGAGATGAGACTGGGAGTTGGCTGTGGCTGAAACTGTCCTTGAGCCTGATGCCTACCTTCATCCTCAGCCTATGTTATTGCAAAGGGCTGAAGATACTGCAGCTAGGGTCTCTGGGATGTTAGAAGATGTACCATGATTTCCTGAGGGATGGCTAGTGGTTGACATCATGGATTGGTGAAAGTATAAAAAACCACTGATGTACTGGGTAGACTTTACCCTCCTCAAGAGACCTGCTCTACACAGCAAAGCCATTTTCACACTGGGCAGTGTTGGATCATTCTAAAATGTTTCCAGATTATAGCTTAGTGAATTTCCTCTTAACTTGTATTGCAAGTTTGAGCTGTCCTTGTAAAGCTGTCATTTTATCTTTATACTCACCATGAATATCTTTTGAACATCAATAATAACAAAAAAGCTATGGCTCTACTGGTATAATTCTTGGTAAAATAGTCAAGACCCATACTGTGTAGTGAATCCTTCCATTCTTCCATCCAAATATCAATGTGCATGCTAGGGATATAATAATAAACCATTTAACCATTAACCGAATAGAGTGATTAATACTATCAGTTAAACTTAATATAATTTGTTGTATAGTGAAAGAAAAAAATAGGCTATACAATATGTCTTTGAACTGCTAACACAAGGTGCGTTTTCTTTTTCTACTAAGTTTGTGGCTCTGCTGGACGGCGATCGCAATGGAGAGCTACAGTTGTGTTCAGAATAATAGCAGTGTGTCTAAAAAAAGTTTCAATGCTCAAAATCCTTAGAACAGCTTTTAATTCCATAATATCAATGCATTGGGAACACTGCACATTCAATTCCAAATCAGAACAAGACCAAAATTGATCAAGTTTGTGTTCTACCTAACAGAACGTGAAGAAAAAGGAATATTACGCTGTATAATAGCAGTATTTGCATTTTTCCTTTACAAAACATTTACTGTACAAACTGATAAATGTCTGCTCGCATGGAGTCGACCAACTCCTGGCACCTGTGAACATGTGTTCCAGCCCAGGATGATTGAACTACATCCCACAATTCCTCTGCCTTACTGGGTTTAGCCTCAGCAACAGCATCTTTGAAGTCACCCCCCAAGTGTTCTATGGGATTGAGGTCCGGGGGTTGGGCTGGCCACTCCATAACATCAATCTGGTTCATCTGGAGCCAAGACTGTGCTCCTTACTGGTGTGTTTTGGGTCATTGTCTTGTTTAAAGACTCATTCCAAAGGCATTTCCTCTTCAGCATAAGGCAACATGACCTCTGAGTATTCTGATGTATTGAAAGTGATCCATGATCCCTGGTATGTGATAAACAGGCCCAACACCACAGCATGAGAAACATCCCCATAACATGATTTTTGCACCACCATGCTGGGGGGGGGGGGGGGGGGGTTGTCGGACAAACTGTCCTAGACCCAAAAAGAACAATTCTGATCTCATCAGTCCACAGAATGTTCTGCTATTTCTCCTTTGGCCAGTCAATGTGTCCTTTGTCTTTTTTCAGCAATGGGACTTGTGGGGGGGGCTTCTAGCTGACAGCTTTGCTTCACATAGTCTTCTTCTGATCAGACCAGTACTCACAGGTAACTAAGTCTTCTTTGATTTTCCTGGAGCTGAGAAATGGCTAAGCCTTTGACATTTTGGCTCTTCTTCTATCCATTCGAATGTCAGTTGACCGTTTTGTTCCCACGTCGTTCAGGCTTTGGATACCATTTCAAGGCATTTGAAATAATTAGATATATTTAATAATAATTAAAATTTTCTGCGTTTCTTTTAATGTTTTCCCCTCTCCAATCAACTTTTAAATCAAAGTCTGCTGTTCCTCAAAGCAATGTCTGGAACGACCCATTTTGCTGAGTAGACATAAGTTCAGTGACTGTGGACAGCCGTGGACTTGTTCGCGCAACAGGTTCAATTTACTGGGAAAGTGGCTGCACGGGTCCACGACAATGCATACACGCAATATAATGGATGCGTAAGCGGTGCGAGTCCCCAGTGGTCCGCAGAGGTGGAACACTGGAAGTATGGCAGAGCCTCCCGGACTGTAGAACTGGGACTCAGTTGCCTGCTTGTCATTAAACGGTTAATGATCTGTTAATGAGGGCCAGCTATTGGTCAGAAACAAAAAAATCCTAGTGCATACAGTTTGATTCAAAAACATCAAGTGCAACTTTTCATTTCTATTTCAGTCTTTGAAGAAGTAGCCTTGGAGAACTTGTGGAGTACTCATTCACCCTCTTCCTCTTTTAATTTCTCTCCTCTGTCATCCTGTCTCCGTCTCCTTCTTTCTCCTTTGTTTTCTAATACTTTGGCTTGGGAAATGATGAGGAGAGGCAACAAATGATAGGGGGGACAGTCACCCATCTGTTGGCTGATGCATTATTGATCCCTGGCTCTCATCAGGGTGAAAAGTGAAGGTTTCTGTAGGTGGTGTCACACAGACCATACACATTGATACCAAAACACACAAATGCACGTCCTCATAAGTCTCCTCTTGCACACAAACAAGTTCACAAGGTTTGTCTGCAGGCAGTTCAATTATTTTTGTATACGGTTCCTCTACCTAATTCTGGTTAATAATGCTCAATTTTAGTCCATTTTGAACCAAACAACATTGGACACCTCAGTGTCTAGGTGCTCTGAAAAACCTCACAACTAAAAAAAACCTGAGAACTTCAAAGGTTACAAATGAAGCAGATGATGGCTGTGAACGGTGGACAGTTTTATGATATGCTATGAGATGGCTGTACAAGATGACAAGATGCGTCAGGAGTGCTAAGGGCAAATTAGACAATAGATTAATTATGTTGAATACATGGCCATACCGCAACACACAATAAATGTCCTCATCTCCAGCCTGTCTACAGCAAACAGATGAGTTCATAAACAGACAGTGGAGGACGGTCTTTGTCCTGAGGCAAACCATGTATGTGTGTGTGAGAATGTGATGAGTCTGAATGTATCCTTGTGATGAAATAGATGAGGGGAGATGAGTCAGTTCCCCCTCGTAAGTTTGGTGGGTACTGTATATCTGTCCTTGCGTGTCTGCATGTATGTGAATCCGTATACACAATGCTCTCTTGCCTTCCTGCTCACGTGGTACGGTGGTTGTCAGCATGCTGTTGTGAAACCGGCCTGTTGTGACACTTTAATTATGTCTACTTGTCCTCTTATGCTGTGGGTCAATGCAATGACAGCATCATTCTTAAATAACAATGTTTTTGAACCATGCAATTCCCAAAGTTTAAAACTTAATGGAAGTAGTTTCAACTACAATATTTAGCGTTTCTTACCATTATTGGGTCATTTTTTGAAATCTGCAAAAAAATAAAAGAATGTGCTACTTTGGCTCAGATGCATCCAAAATGGCAGTTGGTACAATAGGGAGCTTCTCCTTTTCTTTTCATTTAGTTTATTTAGTAATAGGTTGCAGGGCTTTAATGAGACACGCTTTGTTAAGGAGAGAGCAGCGGAGCCGAATGATTAACACAGCTACCACAATAGCATAAGACAGCGGGACTGAGCTGGGCTGCAACCTCCTCTTCCCTTTGCTCTAGCTCAGGAGAGGAACTCACATGTGACGGAAGATGACGTGAGACTTACGTTTGATTAATTGTCCGGATTGTACAAACTTGCCACACACACACACACACACACACACACACACACACACACACACACACACACACACACACACCACACACACACACACACACACACACACAGATCTGAACTCAATGCAAGCCAGGGTACCTCGGCACGTGGTTTGGCTGATCGGATCCCAATGTGAGCAAAATCTGATCTTGAAGTGTACAGACTTGAACGTCCCTCACTCTCTATCCCTCGGACTGCTGGGAGAAGGTGTGTTTTGGTCCGGAGTGGGGGGAGGAGGAGGAGGCTGGCAGGGAGCGGCCGGGGTCGTGCCAGAATTGTCACACAAGCGCCGACAATGAAAGCCTAGTTCTGTTTTAATTCCTTATGCCTTATATGGTAGCCTTGGCCACCAGTATATAAATGTGTGTGTGAATTGGGTGAATTCATTCATTCATATATTTATTATACAGGAAAGTTAGAAAAAGTAACATTAGATTACAATGTAAAAACGGGCCTGACTCAGCTAAAAACTGGTTTTCAGCAGGTTCCTGTTCTGCAGAAACATAAAAACATGGTACAGCACGTCAGGACAAACACTAATACATAACATCGATATAGAAAAATAGATTTTGACAAATGAAATCCACAACACAGTTACATAAGGACAAAGACATTTATACAAAACATCAGCTGGGCTAAACAAATACGGTCTGTGCAAACAAGGCTTGGACAATACATAAACAAATGTATTAATGTGTGCAAGTGTAACTGTTAAGAAGGAGCTGTTTGTATGCCTTTTTAAAATACGTGATAGATGATAGTGTTCTGATGTGATACGGAATATCATTCCAAATCTTTGTATATGTATAAAAAAAAGATTTCTGACCAAAGTTGTTTTTGTATGAGGGAACTGGAATAAGTGCCTGTGAGACCGACCTAGTGAGGCGATCTGGTCTCACGTGTGTCGGAAAAAGTGCAACAAGTGCTGGTAAGGCGGTATTTTGAATCTGAAAATAAAATGCAATTGCGTGGCTGTTTCTAAAGTTTTCATAAGTCAGAGCCTTAGAGCGTTAAAGAGCAATACAATGGTGAGACCACTTTGGAAGGTTACAGTGAATCTTTAGAGCTCGATAGTATAGTCGAGCTATTGGTTCAGTAATTTCCTTCGTGGTAAGAGACCAAATGGGAAGACAGTAGGACATGGTGAAAACACAATTGCATATAAGTAGGTTTCAGAAACAGAAGAAGAAAGATATGATCTGATCTTATTATAAACATAAAGTTTTTGATTTAACTTTTTAGTTAAATTAGACACATGTTCCCGGTATGTAAGGTGAGAAGTAGCACACCAAGATATTTGTAAGTCTTTGAAACAACAAGTTCTTGGTTAGCAAACGTTGTAGGATCAGTAAAAGAAAGACATTTTCTGGATGAATAAAAATACATTCAGTTTTCTGAACATTGATGGTTAATGATTATTTTTCAACCAGTCGTGTATAAGATGAAGGTCAGATGATAATTTAGAATTTATGACATCAGAATTCGAATCAGAGAGAAAAATACAGTAGACATTTTGAATGATTACACACTTGAGGGAAATCATTAATGTACAAAAGGAAAAGTAAGGGTCCAAGAATGCTGCCTTGGTAGGCCTAGACTAGAAAAGTGCTGGATAAATACAGTCCATTTGAAGTCCATTTACTTAGACTTTTAGTTTCGTAATTATTCAACTTGGAACTTGGATCACAGCTTTTTTTTTGTGTTTTATTGCAGTTTAAATGTAGGCTATTAACAAGCCATTTAAAACATATGTACATTAGTTGTTCTATATGGCCGGAATTCTGGAAGACAGCCATTGTGCCTGTCAAAAAAAAAAAAGACACACACACACACGCTAACTAAAAGTCATTGCTCTAAGATAGACCCACAAGGTAAAAGTTGATGAGGGGAACCATATAAGAGACGCCATGCAGGGTAGTAAGACCGTAGCATACCTGCACCATCCCATAACTACTGGAACCTTTGGAATCTATAGCAAACTACCTATTTTTATAGTAGGGGCTTTTGTGTTGCATGTCTGCATATGTATAGCTGGGTTGGGATACTGATCTGCAGACAGATTGGAAACATGTCATATTTTGCATCCATCCATCCATCCATCCATCAGCCTCCAGCTCCCATGTAAGATTATTTCTCCATTGCCTCCTCTCTGCCCTAGGATCAGGTGGAATAATGGAGGATGGAGGAGTACACCATCCACTCATTCAATTATACAGCCTGGACATGATGCCCCACGAATCGCAAACACGCATGCACACACACACACACACACACACTAGCACACAGTCCCTCTCTCTCTCTCATCTTCCTCTTATTGTTGTAATGGAACTCTGTAAATAGGGCCATTTCGAGTTGAACAAGCTTCAGGATGAATTACACTATATAAGCTCCATGAGTCAAGGCAGCAGTGTAATGGATTTTCCTCTTCCCATTCCCCCCCCCCCCCACCTCAATACAACATTATGTATTCTGCCAACCAATGCATGTAGTATATGAAGTGGATAGTTGAGGTGCAGGAACGAAGGATTAGATAAAAAAAAGAGGTCCATTGCTTTGAAGGCTAATAAACTCAGTGTTTTCTGTTGGGCAGAGGAGAGATAACTTTGTCCTTGGCTCGCTCATAACCTCATCAGAATCGCTCAATGAATCACGAGCACCATAACTCATGGCGGGGGAAGCTGTGATACAGTTAAGAAATACCCTTGGTGGAGAGAGGGTAGCTGCATCTTGGGTGGAACCGGGTAAAGAAAACATGTTGGAAAGCACATATTAAACACAAGCACGCACCTGCATTTGTTTCTTTTATAAATTGTTTTTTCCAAATCTATCTGTGATACAGAACACACACACACACACACACCTATAAAAGTGCATGAATTGTTTCAATTTAACAAGAATGGGAGGTGAACAGATAAAAAGTTGATTCTCCTACTATATTTGCCCCAACCTTGATGGTATTTTGTAGAGAAAGAATGTGCAATTCAAGCTTAGAATAACATGCAACTTATTTTATAATTCATCTCCCCCCCCCCCCCCCCAAGACTGACAGTTTTTCTTTTTTCCCTTTTGGTAATTTAATTGTGTGTATAAATGTGACGCTACAAAAATAGAAGTTATGATTAGCTATTGTCTTTAATTATTCTTCAAACATGCGTGGCTTAAAAGACTCATAACAGAGCTGACAGGTCACACTTTAACCTCTGTCACAGTTTCATTCTGCAACTTAATAAAAAAAAGCCCACAAAGACACATCCACAAATGTGCCAGTCCGAAAATTATTTGTGTTTTAGAACACACTCGCACTCATGCAGACACACAGGTACTGTTCTTGGGAAGACTTGGCTTACCTTGTCTCAGACAAACTCAGTCGGGTCTGGGCTGTGAGTTGTGGATGTGAACTGTGCAACAAACAGACTTACATTGTGAATTAACAGGATTAAATGTTTTAAGAGGCTTGTCAGGTAAACCTGAACCTGCCTGCCTAAAGACTGAGGCTGACTCTGAGACCACTTTGAAGTCTCTAAGTATCTCATCCGTGACTGGCATATCAGAGAGTCTGTACAGCACCGCTACACTGGTTCAACACTGATTTGGCATGCACCAATATGCAGCACATGCAAGTCTGCACGAGTGAACACACAAATTTTCTTTTTGTCTGAAGCTTTGAGACATAACTACAGTAGAAGAAGAATTAAAAAACACAGAAAAGTGAAGGAAAAAAGCTTATTCTCATATAGGAAGGATACACTTTTACACACAATTCGAAAAAGAGAAAGATAGTTTTTTAATAACCTCATACTATAAAAAAAAGGCATAAAAATGAATAACACTTCCCAAAAAAAAAAAAAAAAAAAAATGAAACAATAACAGTCCATCAAAGCAAAATAACTTTTTTTCACCTCTCTTGGCTCAGTGCAATACCTATACAAATACAGCTGCTCCTCCCTGAGAAAATAATAAAAAATGATATTGGAAATCCATGTTTACATTTCTCTGTAGCGGGAAAAAATCTACCTTCATATTCGACTAATAAGGCATTCGAAATTTCAGTCCGACCGTTGTCAAACTTTAAATTGTACTGTAAGTCCAAATCAAACACAACAAAATCTTCCATTAGTTGATTTAAATCAGGTTAGCTAATGGAATGATGTAACCTAGACAACTCTCTGTGGTTCTAGAGGCAAAGGGAACCACATGCTGCTAAATGAAAACTAAACTTTAGGTTGTGTCACATTTTCAAGAAGAACTCGCCATGTTCCTTCCTGTTTACTGAAAGTAGATTGAATCTCCCACAGTGGTGATGTGTACAAACTGCTGTCTAACAGCCCATCAGACTAAATGAAATTACTTTTCCCTCTTGCACTACTATAAACACAGTTTAAGACATTCAAATAACTGCTAGACCAGCAGAGAGTTTGCATTTTCTCCCAGGGTTTGCGTGGGTCTCCTCCAGGTTCTCGGTTTCTCCCACCATAAAGAAATGCATGCTAGGTAACTAGGACTACAGTTGAAATTTAGCCAACTGGCTAACAGTGATTAAATGTTGATTAATGTGCATTGCCCTGATCAAATAAATAAATCTACTACCAACTGGCTTTGATGTAAAAACATCATTATTGAGTCAATGTATAATTTGCAAACAATATGATTTAAACTTTCAATCCCCTGTATGACCCTGTGACCTATTCAATTGACTGCTCAAGTCAATATTGCATTATTAGAATTACATGGATGATCGGTGTTTCTGGACAAACATCAGTACTTGGAATACTTTTAGTATTGCACTGCCAGACCTTTCTCCACAGCGCTGTGAAGGAAACTCTGGCTACAACTCACATACAGTCTCTGATAGGAGGAAAAAATGATCTGGGTTGTTTGCATTTCTTTAACCCAATCATAATCGCTACAAACATTCATAGGACATATCTCACCCCCGTGAAAATGCCCCACATGAAAATATGAAAAGCCCTATATGCACTTTCTGCCCAATAAAGCACAAGGCATTTAGCTTCACAGTAAGTTTTAGTTTGGGAGTGCTCTATCGTTGGTCAGTTCTGGAACAATTCTGCATCAAAAATGTCACAACCGGTTTTAACTGTTTTGTGCCTGCTACTGTCAATGTTTGATAGTGTTGGAGAAATCCTTCTATAAACTGACAACTGACTCCATGATGAATTAACACAGCGTTTATTCTTGTGGTCAACAGATGAAATGCGTTTGGGGCAGTTAAACGTGCACGGACCAGATGGAAACTTGTCTAGTACAGAGGTTCCCAAAAGGCACTTAAACAATAGCGTGCTCAGGGTTATATTGGTTCCCCTTGTGGGGCCTGATTGGTCAGCTATACTGTTGCTGGGGTACAATCCCTGCTCTGCTTCTTCTTCTTGCCTGTCTATTATTTTCAGTTATCATTTACTTCACAAGACAGCTATGTTCACTCCCTTCTTAGTTGTACGTCCTGTTATCTGAGTTATCAGACCGTCCTCGAACTTCAGTGTCCTTGGCCTCACCATCTCCTCTTCTCGTGCTCACTGTAGCTTATCTGACTAAGATAGCCCTCCTGTTCTCTCCCTCCTAGCGTACCCCAGCTGCAAAGCATAATGTATACTAGGACACACACACACCACATCTTATTAGTCTTTGGTTAATTCAGCATATCCTTTAAGCCAGCTTTTACGTGGCCGTTCCTGAGTGCCCTGTTCATCACCACCTCAATCATGTATTATTTTCCCACAAATCACCTTTTCGCACCTACTAGGTGCGAACACTTTTTACACTAACTGCAGTGCCTCAACGTCCTCCCCGTCCTCAGGCATGGTGAGTAATGGCAGCATCCCAGCGGAATAGGGAGGCGGCGCTTTCTTTGGACAAGGCAGTGGTGATGAGGGGATATCATGGTCCGCAGGCAGGGCACACAGCACACCCACAGGTAACTAGAATAGCGAGAAAAACAGCAATAGATGTCAAAAGCAGTGATAAGATTTCTCATTTGCCAAAAAGGTTGTCATCCACCCCTCCAATGGATTTGATACACCTGAGGCGTCATGCATCTCCTGGGAAAGGGCTCGAAGTTGGTTCAAAGCCCTGGTGACCTTCCCATCCGGGGGCAGTGTTGTTAGGGATGACCGTACAGCACATCTTTCCGAACATGGACAGACTCCTCCTTTTTCAGCCAACAGCATGTCCAGCGCCATCCTATTCTGGAGCGCCATGGAGGCGTTGGGGCCATCTGCTCGGCCAGGCCTTCGATGGCATCCCTAGTTGCATTGCCAAGCGTAAAACATTATAATGCACAAAATTATCTATCTACATTTTTGCTGGGAGTGACGGGGAAGATGGCTGAAAGCAGTGGTATATTCTCAAATCCTGCGGCTATTTGATCTGCCAATTTGTATTCATTCGGGACACCCCTAGGAACTCCTATGCTGTCTATATAGGTTGGGGTTCCCGCCATGGATCAAAAGCCGGGCCTTGCATACTACGGGCCCTGCGCTTCTCTTACGGTCAGTTGCACAGCCTTATGGGGGTATAGTGGACTCTACTCCCCACCAAAGATATGGGCATAGCTAATCTAACCATAGCACAAACTCCTGACGTTTGATTTGGGAACTGTATCTGGGAGTACAACCTAGACCACCACAATAGTAGAATAGTCCTATTCTAGCCACTGGGCCTAGGGCTGTTTTGTTTTGGACAGTTGTATTACCCCAGTCTGGGGGTATATCACCTAGTTTGATTGTGGGCTTGCTTGATCCGGTGAGATTGAAACAGTGATATCTTGCACCCTCCCCCTTTATGGCGGTAAAATACCCTGGTTTTTCAAGCCTGGGGGAAAGAGGGATGCTAGGGTAGTACATTGCGGGAAGCTGTCTTAGAGTGTGTGAAGTTCAACATGCATGCATATCCTGCTGGGTCCTCATTAGGAAAAACGGGGCGGGTTAGTGAACATGACTGGTCTAGCTGTGGCACAGGCCACGCACCCTTCCATGTGTTGTTCTTTGGCATTCTGTATTAGCCACCTGATCCATAAATTGTCCTGGCCTGCACCTGCTGAAACTCTAACACATCTTCCACCCTCATTTTAGAGAAGTCCTGCACTATTACGTCTTCCTCCTTCAGGGGGGGTTTTACTGTAGTCTCTGCCATGTCAGTGTCATTCTGTGTGTGCGTGAGGGGATCCAAAATATTTATCTGCAGGGGGGTTATCTGGTCACTTCCTGCTATCCATACACCTATGGCTAACATCCACACATCCTGACCGTTCCTGCTCCCAATTGCTCTATTTACTGACAGGTTATGGGATTTTTCGTGGGGTCTGAACTATAGTCCCGCTGTATAGATAATATCTCCCATTCATCTTGTTGTACCCACCAATCTCTTTTGTCTGTCAACCTCGCCCATGGTTTCCACCCTCCTGTTGTCCAACCCGCGTCATACCAGCTGTTACAGAGACTACCTTTCACCTGTCCGGAAGCGCTCCTTTCACAGTCCTCTACTTTTGATAGTCGTCACAGATGTACACATCTGTGTTTTGTAGAAACTATTATACCCCCCGCAGTCTATAGCCTGACACAAATCAAAGGTAAATGACGTGGTTGAGTCTCTCACATAGGGGAGAGTCAATCTGGCACCGCACCTTGGGGATGGGCCCTTAGTGTGTTGCTTCACTACTGCCCAAACTGCTCTCTTTTCTCTCGTCTAGTTTCATTTCCTTTGTTACTGAGAGGTGGTTGGACACTACCGGGTGATTGTTCTTTGTGGTCTCGGTCCCCATACGCATGTTCCAACCCCAGAATTAATGCTGCAACTCCCACTACTACTACTACTGCTAGGACAACTGTTGTCTTTTCCCAAACCCATTGCCTTCCAAGTTATGGATGTACTATGCGGGGGCTGTTCCCCGCCAAAATCTCTTCCATCTATACATTTTGGATTGCTTTTCTAATTTCTGCCAATGGGCGGCTAGGAGGTGCGGCTGGGCACAATGTGTCAGGTGGTGCCAAGGTGCTCCTTTTTTACCTTTAACCTGGACCGAGTGTGAAGTAACCTCCCTCACTTCGTAGGCCCGGACCACCTGGGTCAGTCCACTTCCTCTTGTGAACTTTGACCCTGACCCAGTCGCCTACCTTGACAGGTAGTGTTGCTTCCTCTCTGCGGTTCCTGTTCGCCAACTGGACCTGCGTAGAAAGGGCTGAAACCAGAGATGTTAGCTTTTTCATATAGTCTGTCATTTCTATTTGCTGAACATCTAACATTGGCATGTGGCCTCCATCTAGTGGAGGTCCTGGCATTTTTCTCCCTGTCATTATTTCATGTGGGGTCAAATGTGTTTCTCGTCCTTCTGAGGACCTCATAGCCATGAGGGCCAATGGGAGCGCTTCTACCCATGTTAACTTGCTTCCTGCACATGCCTTGGCTATCTTAGCCTTCAATGTCTGGTTTGCTCTTTCCACCATTCCCTGTGACTGTGGATGATAAACTGATCCGAAGGCATGAGTGATTCCCAGGGCCTGTTCTACTTCTCTTAGTAGTTTGTTGTTAAAATGTGTGCCATTATCTGACCTTATTTGCCTGGGGACCCCATACCTCGGGATGAGTTCAGTTTTGAGCCATTTCACCACTGTTTTGCGTCCTCTTTTCTGGTGGGAATGGCTTCTACCCACCTAGAGAACCTGTCTACCATCACCAGAAGATACCTTTTTCCCCCTACCACATTTTCTGCGCCCATATCAGTATAATCTATACTGATATCTTGAAAACAAGCTGTGGGGACTGGGTACGCTCCTTTTAGTGTGGGTGTATGGTTTCTGAACATTATGCTCTCCACACACCCTGCATTCCTGACAAAAATGTGTCACCATGTCCTCAATTGGGGTGCCACCACAGCTCAGACAGATTCAGGAGAGTCTGTTTTCTTCCTTCATGTGTTGGTCTGTGTGCCTCAGGTAGCAACATTCTGCACATCTCGGCTGATGCTGCTATCTTTCCTTGATGAGACCTCCATATCCCATCTTTGTCTTTTGTGGCGCCGCTCCGCTGCCACTGATTCCATTCATAGGCTCCTGCCTTTTTCCACTGTATCCAGCCTTGATGAGTGGTACATCAGTACATGTCTGTCTCCCCCTTTTTCTGAAATAAAATGGCATTGAGAAAGCCATTGTTTTCAGAAACATCCACATGAAATGGGAGTGAGTAGTCTGGGGAGGTGAGTGTCTCTGCCTTGCTAGGGCACTTTTGAGGTCAGAGAAGGCGGCCTCGGCCTCTGTTGTCCATAGGAGGGGGCTGTGGTGAGACGCGATGACCAGCAGCAGCCACCAGTTCCCTGAGCGATGTAGTTCTGTTGGTATAGTCAGGGATATGTGAGCGGCTGTATCCTGTGAGGCCCTTTAAAGCACCACATGTCTTCAGCGTCAGTGTCAGCTTTTAGAAGGCCAGGTGTGGAGGTGGGGAGCCATTTAAATGTTAGTGCACGTTTTATCATAGGGCCCAGGATCTGGCCTGCTGGCCAAATCCTACTGCGAGTGTGACATGCGGGGAAGAGAGTCCCAGAGTGTGTACCAGTCTTCAGAGGAGTGCGTTAAGACCACAGAAGCAGCCACCCTTCTTTACCACAATATATGCCTCTGCATAAGAGAAGTGGGTGCTGTCCTTGCATGTTTGTCTCCCAGTCATCTTGATATGGGGTGTCCAGGTCGTCAGCTACATGTAGAGTACAGTGTACTTGTGGGAGTGGGGACTGTAGGGGTGCAGTCTGTATATGGCTGGTTTCAGGATGTTGAATGCATGTTGAATGGAGGGTGTGTCAGGGCCTGTGGGAAGCAGGCGTAACCAATATACATATTGGTGTAGTTCTGACACTGGGGTTGGTGTGAGGGAGAGAATGGTGACTGGGGAATCAGGAGTGGATACTGGAGGAACAGGAGTGACATGAATACCATCCACATTCATCCATATGCACAGATTCAATTTACACATAAGATCTCTTCCTAATAAATTTACTGGGCATGCAGGGGAAAGCAAAAAAGAATGTGTGTGTGTTTGTGAGTTAAATTCGGTTAACAATGGCTGTGTGAAGTGCTGTAAGATAGGGGTCCCACTGACTCCCATAACTGACTGAGTTTGAGCTGAAGGAGGGAAGTAGGTGGAATTTAGACAGGAGAACGTTGCTCCTGTGTCTGCCAGCATTACATGTGGTTTACCTTGAATAGTAAGGGTAATGAGGGGTTCTGTGGTCAGACCAAAATGAAAATCGTGGGAGGACACCTTCATTGTGGACCCTGTTGGTCATACCATTGCTGTTGTAGGGCCTGATTAGCGGGGGACAGTGGCCATGGCTCACCGGGGTATGGTTGGGGTGAGGGATTTCTCCCTGGCCCTCTAGGGGGCTGTGCTGGGGGCTCTTGGCATTCTCTTGCATAGTGGCCTTGCTGACCACAGTTGTAGCAAAGGAAGTAGGGCTGAGAGGTCCTTCCTCCAGGCCTGGACCTAGTCATTCCTCCTCCTCTCTGAAAACCTCGCCCTCTTCCTCTTGTGGGCCAATTTTGCTGGCTCGTGTTCGCTGGCCATGGTGGTTGTGGGGGTGGTGGCCAGGAAGCTTGTGCTCTCTGTAAGAGTTGAGTGACTGCTTCCAACACTGGGGCTTCTGACTGTTGGGGGTTCTGTGAGACTGTCATTTGTTTAGCTTTGCTGGGCTTGGGCTTGTTTAATTCTTCCAGTTGTTTCTTTAACAATTGAGTTTGTAGTCTTTTAATTCATCTTCTTGTTGCTCTGCTCCTTTTTGGTGTTTTGACAGGAAATGACGCACATTCTCGCCCCATGTTGCATCGGTCATTGTTTGCAGGCCTACTACTCCTCCTAACTGTGTCTGAACTGCTGTGGGTAATCCCCCTAGTACCCCATGGCGGAACAGCGCCACTGTGGCGGCGGACTGGTCCCACGGTTCCCTCATAGCACGCTGCCAAATCTTTTTTGCTCTATCTGCATAGGCATCAAAATTTTCATCACTTAGTCTTTTTAAATCATGCCATGCTGCATGATCCCCAACTGTGGGATACATGCGGTGCAGCTCAGCCCAAATGCCAGGGGTTACTGCTGATGCAGGCACTGATGCGGGAACAGTGGGTCCAGCTCCCCCTCTGGTGAGGGCAGCACTAGCTTCATCTGCTCCCATTACTCTACCCAATACTGCTCTGAGATCTCCCAAACACAGCTGCACTCCTGCTGTAAGACTATTGAAAGCTGTGAGGAAATGCTCAGCCCCTCCTGTCAGGGAGGGGAGTTTTGCACACAGAGCATCTAAGTCACCAAAACTGTAAGGGGTGTACATCAACAGTCCTCCTCCTCCTCCTACTGGGCGGAGTGGGCATTGTAGCCCCGCCTCTGGTGTGTGGCGCGTCTGCTCTTCCTCACTGAGCTCATTCACTGTTCGACGCAGCTGCTCTTGCTGCTCTTTTATCTCTCTGAACTCTTTGTTAAGTCTTTCCCTTATTCTAGTTGATCGTCGCAGCATAACTTCGTCAGGGTCCTCGTTGGTAAATTTACCTTTAAATGTGCCTGCTACAAAAACGTCTTGAGGACTTTGTGATCTAGATCTGGGCCTGCGTTTATGTCGTTTTTAGTCCTTTCCCTAGAGCTAGAGCTTCTGTCTGTTTGCTCACTTTCCCTGCTGCTGTCTGACTGTTCGCTATCTTCCTTACTTCCTGAGTCTTGTGGGGTACTATGGTGAGGTGGACTGGGTCCTTTTACTGACATGTGAAAATGCTCTGGATTTTGTTGGCAAAAAGACGCTGAATATGGGGTACTAGCTTTGCTTGGGCCGGCTGGGACTGTGGCCGCTGGTTGTGGTGGAGCCGCTGCTGCTCCCCTGACGCTGACTGTACCATTAAATTTAGATAACATTCTAAATCCTGTACGCGGCCCTCTAATGCCGGTATCAATGGGTCCTGTGGTACGTCTATTTGTAATGCATTTGGCTGTAAATGGGCAGTTACCACTGGGGCTTGGACTGTGGGTTTTGATGCCGTTGGACCTGTATACGGCGGCGGTGGAGCGGAAATTCTTAGGTTTCTTATGTCTGGATAAAAAGGGTTTGTTGGCGGGGGCGCCTCAGCGGGCAGCGGGGTTTCTCTGCGCTAGCGGTTTTATTCTGTTCAGCTTCTGTCTCAGTTTTTGGTGAACTTTTGTCATCTTGTTTTGTCAATCCCAATTGTTTCTGTATTGCATTTGTCATTTTCAACCCCACCCATATTTCTCTTTCTGCGCTTCATACTCCTTCTGCTTTGGTTTAGTCAATTTAAACCATTTTCTTTTCTTTTCCTCCTCTGCCTGCCTTTCCGCATACTCCAACTTACTTTTTTCATACTTCACTATTTCATTCACTTTCTCCGGGGACGGCGCCCCTTCTCCCTCAATCCATCCTCCTCTCTCCCATTCTTTCACAATCTCTTTTGCTACTTTCTCCTCTCCTTTATTGCCATACTTTTTCACTGCCCCTACTAACACTTTACCATAAGGGGTCGTCATTTTACAACAAATAAGCAGTGAGAAAAAATCCAACAAGCCAAACCACAACAAAAATCACACATGCAACAACAAACAACTTTTTCATTAAGACTCCATCTAGAGCCTTTTTATGTACATCTCTATAATCTTTACAACTTAAAAAGTGACCTCTCACTCCTTTGCACAAATACACTCGCGGTGGACTCGTAATATTACAATGACAATCTGTTAACTGCAATTCTTTTTCAGGTTGTTCACACAGAACCAAGGGTGGCAATTCACAATCACTCATCTGAACTATCTGTCCTTAGCAGTCTCCTACCTCGTCAACCATCTGGACGTATTTTCCTCTGACTATTTGTCCCTTTTCCTCTCCTACCGCCACCCGTATTATTCAACAATTCTCTCACAACTCTCTAGTTGTTTTTCTCTGTTTAATCACATCACATGCCCCAACATTTCATCTGTTTGTATCCCTTTAATTACAGCACATTCAATCAATACTTTTCGCTTAAAACAACACTTACGACAGTTGAAATGTGATCACATCAATTTAGTTTTCAGCCAATAACAGAATTTTGATTTTAAACAGGCTTCTGCTTACCTTTTTTGTTGAGAGCTCTCAGTGATCACACCAACGAATCGCAGTATCGCCGCTCAGTCCCCTTCACGGGCTGCGGGATGTCAGTCCGGTGGCTGAGCTGAACCGGACCGTGGACACAATGCCAAGGTCCAGTTGGATTCTCCTGTCCAATTACGTTATCACGTACGGGGTCACCAAATTTGTTGGAGAAATCCTTCTATAAACTGACAACTGACTCCATGATGAATTAACACAGCGTTTATTCTTGTGGTCAACAGATGAAATGCGTTTCCGGGCAGTTAAACGTGCACGGACCAGATGGAAACTTGTCTAGTACAGAGGTTCCCAAAAAGGCACTTAAACAATAGCGTGCTCAGGGTTATATTGGTTCCCCTTGTGGGGCCTGATTGGTCAGCTATACTGTTGCTGGGGTACAATCCCTGCTCTGCCTCTTCCTTCTTGCCTGTCTATTATTTTCAGTTATCATTTACTTCACAAGACAGCTATGTTCACTCCCTTCTTAGTTTGTACGTCCTGTTCTCTGAGTTATCAGACCGTCCTCGAACTTCAGTGTCCTTGGCCTCACCATCTCCTCTTCTCGTGCTCACTGTAGCTTATCTGACTAAGATAGCCCTCCTGTTCTCTCCCTCCTAGCCGTACCCCAGCTGCAAAGCATAATGTATAATATGTCACACACACACACACTCTTATTTAGTCTTTGGTTAATTCAGCATATACTTTAAGCCAGCTTTTACGTGGCCGTTCCTGAGTGCCCTGTTCATCACCACCTCAGTCATTGTATTATTTTCCCACACAATCAAAAGTGCAAATCTTGCTACACTTTTGTATGGCTTTATCTTGTCAAGTATTATAACAACGTTTTGATACCAGGAACCCAACGAGGTTTCACAGATCATTCAGTTTTTAGGACAATTTCTGGCGGTAAAATCTGCCAGCCATGTCTCTTCAGGTCCGTTGACAGTTTGGGCAACGGGCAGCTTCACGTGCATCGTTAATTGTTTTTCCAGAAGACAGAAGATGGGTGCACCGTTCCCGGTGACGCTGCAATACCGGGTCGATGCGTGGGGTTTAGATTTGTGCATATACACATCAACTTTCTTTTACATTACTGCATATACACATCAACTTTCTTTTTGATTCATCATCACCATTCATTATGTCATCATCACTATTCATTATGTCATCATCACAATTCATTATGACATCAACTTTCTTTTATATTACTGCATATACACTAGGGGTGATCCGAGTGTCCGGCTGAAACGAGTATCCGGTACGGATAAAGCACTTTTGCCGAGTACAAGTATTATCCGAGTAATATGAGTCAATATCCGTGCTAGGATTGAATAAAACTCCTCAACTGGCCGCGCAGCGTTCTGTGATAATCACAGCGCCCCCCCCCCCGCCTACAAACCCGCTCGGATCAATCACACACACACAGAACATGGAGAAATGCGCTCTCTCTCGCTCTCTCTCTCGCTCTCTCCTGCTCCGTCAGTCAATTCGGTCTGCGGATCTGTTCCGTTAACGTTTAGGGTTTCTTCAGCTTCAGGTTTGTTTTTAACTTCGGTTTGTAGTCCTTACATAGTAACCAGTAGATTTCTGGTGAACGTGGGGTTTGCAGTCCTTACATAGTAACCAGTAGATTTCTGGTGAACGTGGGGTTTGTAGTCCTTACATAGTAACCAGTAGATTTCTGGTGAACGTGGGGTTTGTAGTCCTTACATAGTAACCAGTAGATTTCTGGTGAACGTGGGGTTTGCAGTCCTTACATAGTAACCAGTAGATTTCTGGTGAACGTGGGGTTTGTAGTCCTTACATAGTAACCAGTAGATTTCTGGTGAACGTGGGTTTCAGACATGCTGCTTGTTTTAAATGCGACTCCAGTTGCGTCTCTGCCATCGGAGATTTTTTTTTTTACTGTCAGCTGCCCCCCCCCGCCCCCTCTCTCTCTGTGTCTCTCTCTTACTCACACACACACACACACACACACACACACACACACACACACACACACACATATACCTGGTGTGGAAATAAAAAAAATAAAAAAGAACCAAAAAAAAAAAAAATCACACTGATCATAAAAAAATAAAAAGTTAAAAAAAGAAAGTTATATTGAATATGAAAACTCTTTTTCATTACATTTTACTTCATAATTGCAACAGCATGTGTTGTATTAATTGTTGCAAAACGTTCTGTATATAGTTTGTTTGTTACCATGACAACACCATTGATCTGAAGCTCGATGCTGTCATGTAAATAGTTTTCAAATCAGCAATAAATATAACAATTTTTGATCAACTCATATCAATTGCTCTTCAGGTCCATTGACAGTTTTGGCAACGGGCAGCTCAACGTGCATCGTTAATTGTTTTTCCACAAGACAGAAGATGGGTGCACCGTTCCCAGCGATGCTGCAATACGGGTCGATGCGTGGAGTGAATGAAGCAAGCCCCTTTTTCAACCCCCATTGCTAAAAATCCATTTAATATGTTGTCCCCTGATAGAGGACATATCAGATATTAAACTGATAAGAACAGATACTACACTTGATCTTAGCCAAAAGGCCGAGAAGCGATGACCACCACCTCTATGCTGTCAGATGCGACCTCCCCGGACGGTTCTCAGTTGTCACGGTCCAGTAATTTTAAATGGACATAACAGCTGCTGCTTAGCACCCCCGTCCAAGCGCTTCATGGGGAAGCACAAAAAGTTTTAGTTAAAGACGGCAATTGTGGTTTTCCCAATTGGTCAAGCTCCTGCCAACGTGCAATATTCCCATGCTGTCACATTTTGGCTACGTTTAAGAATCTGAGTTTCCTTTTGGAGAGCATATTTGTTGAGCATGTTGTGTTTTTGAGAACTATGGACTGACTCAGCATGTGACGGAGCCCACCCACAATAAGGGGCACACTCTGGACTTGATTGTCTCCAAAGGTCTGAACATTTCCAAGGTTGTGGTGACTGACGTTGCTCTCTCAGATCATTCCTGTGTTTTCTTTAACGGCACTATCTCTGTGCCCAAAAGTGTCCAAACAAAGATAATCAGAAAACGGTATATCACTGAAAACACCAGTGACACATTTATACAGCTTTTCTCCTCCACACCAGCCCTCTCTGGGCTATCAGTCAGTGAGCTTGTAGATAATTTCAACTGTAAAATTACAAATGTTATTGATGCCATTGCTCCCACTAAGGTCAAAGTTGTATCTGGTAAGAAAAGATCTCCATGGAGAAATGTCCTACTGGTGAGAACAGAAAAAAGAGAGTGTAGGAAAGCTGAACGAAGGTGGCGAAAAACAAATCTCCTGGTCCATTATAACTCCTATAAAGAGAGACTTCGCATTTATAATTTGGAACTGAGGAATGCAAGAAGGTCCTTTTTCTCTGATATTATCTCTAGAAACAATAATAATTCCCGTGCTTTGTTTGCTACTGTTGATAGGTTAACAAACCCTCCAGTACCAGTAGCATCTGAACTTTTATCTACCAAGGCCTGCAATGACTTTGCCTCCTTCTTCAAAGACAAAATTCAAAAGATTAGACAAACAGTCAGTGCCTCCATATCAAGTCCAGGATATGTGTTGTCACAGTGTTCAAGCAAAAATAGTTCCAATATGACAGAATTTCACACGATCAACCATACAAACCTGGAGGACATTATTCAACATCTGAAAACCTCGACCTGTTGCCTTGATGTTCTACCAACGGGACTTTTCAAAAATGTTTCCAATTGTTTGACTTCTGATCTTCTACAGATTGTGAACACATCTCTTCTTTCAGGTATCTTTCCACAGGCCCTGAAAACTGCAGTAATCAAGCCACTCTTAAAAAAGAACAACCTAGACAAGTCACTAATGAGCAACTATAGGCCAATATCAAACCTTCCGTTTTTAAGTAAAATCATTGAAAAAGTAGTCTTTCAACAACTCAACCATTTCTTGTCACTAAGCAACAGTTTTGATACCTTTCAGTCGGGTTTCCGACCACACCACAGCACTGAAACGGCTCTTGTCAAAGTCTTTAATGACATCCACCTTAACACAGATAATGGCAAAATTTCAATCTTAGTATTACTTGATCTCAGTGCTGCATTTGACACGGTCGACCACGACATACTACTAGACCGATTGGAAAACTGCGTTGGCCTTTCTGGCTCAGTACTAAACTGGTTTGAATCCTACCTAAAGAATAGGGATTACTTTGTGTCTATAGGTAATTATGCATCTGAGCGTACAAATATGACGTGCGGAGTTCCGCAAGGCTCCATTCTGGGGCCTCTTCTGTTTAACATCTACATGCTTCCACTGGCTCAGATTATGGAGAAAAACAAAATAAGTTACCATAGTTATGCGGACGACACACAAATTTACATAACCTTATCGCCAGGGGACTATAGTCCAATACAAAAACTGACTAAGTGCATCGAACAAATTAACGGCTGGATGTGCCAGAACTTTCTGAAATTAAATGAAGGAAAAACTGAGGTGGTTGTTTTTGGAGCAAGAGAGGAACGATTAAAAGTCTGCGCTCAGCTTCAAACAACAATGTTAAAAACAACAGACAAAGCCAGAAATCTTGGTGTAGTCATGGACTCAGACCTGAACTTTAACAGCCACATTAAGACAATTACAAAGTCAGCCTACTATCACCTTAAGAATATATCAAGGGTTAAAGGACTTATGTGTCAACAGGATTTGGAAAAACTTGTCCATGCCTTTATCTTCAGTAGACTTGACTACTGTAACGGGGTCTTTACAGGTCTCCCTAAAAAATCAATCAGACAGCTGCAGCTGATTCAGAACGCTGCTGCTCGAGTCCTCACTAAGACCAAGAGACTGGATCACATCACTCCAGTTCTGAAGTCTTTACACTGGCTTCCTGTGTCTCAAAGAATTGATTTCAAAGTACTCTTGCTAGTTTATAAATCACTTAACGGTTTAGGTCCAAAATATATTGCTGATCTGCTACTACACTATGAACCACCCAGACCTCTCAGGTCATCTGGGACAGGTCTGCTTTCTGTCCCCAGAGTCAGAACTAAACAGGGTGAAGCAGCTTTCAGTTTCTATGCTCCTCATATCTGGAATAAACTCCCAGAAACCTGTAGATCCGCTGCTACTCTCAGTTCTTTTAAATCAAGGCTGAAGACCTTTCTATTTGATGCTGCCTTTCTTTAAATGACTAATCATTTCTTTAAATTTCTTATGCTGCACTGTAAATTTTATTCTTGTGTTTTATGTTTCTCTTTGTTTTTAACTGTCTATTCATGTGTTTTACCGGTTTTTAATGCTTGTGATTTTTAACTGTTTTTACTTGTGTTTTATCTGTTTAACTGATTTTGTGTAAAGCACTTTGAATTGCCTTGTTGCTGAAATGTGCTATACAAATAAAGCTGCCTTGCCTTGCCTTGCCTATCTGAGGTTTATTCATAAAGTGTGTGTGCGTGTGTGTGTGTGTAAAAAAAAACAATGATTCAGTTTGAAATATATTTTCATCCACAAATTAATTTTAGTCTTCAAAGCCTCGTAGTAACTCATAGTATAGTACCTCAACATATTCATTAAAAGTCATAGTATAGTAAGTCAAAATATTCATAAAAAGTCATAGTATAGTATGTCAAAAATTCATAAAAAATCATAAAAAGTCATAGTATACTATGTCAAAAATTCATAAAAAGTCAATGAAATCATAAACAGTCATACTGTAGTATGTCGAAATATTTATAAAAATTCATAGTATAGTATGTCAAAAATTCATAAAAAATCATAAAAAGTCATAGTATACTGTAGTATGTCGAAATATTTATAAAAATTCATAGTATAGTTGTCAAAAAATTCCTAAAAAGTCGTAGTGTAGTATGTTGTAACAAGTCCAGATTTATAGTTCTTGTTGTAAAACAAGAAGAATCTAAAGTCCTCTGGAGAATGCGGGCATTGATCCCGCTACCTCTCACATGCTAAGCAAGTGCTCTACTATTTGAGCTAATTCCCCTTTTCAAAAAAGTCATAGTATGTTTAAAAAAGTCATAAAAGTCATAGTGTAGTATGTTTAAAAATTCATAAAAAGTCATAAAAAGTCATAGTATAACATGTCGAAAGTTCCTAAAAGTCATAGTTTAGTATGACAAAAAAATCATAAAAGTCATAGTATAATATGTCGAAAATTCAAAAAGTCATAGTATAATTTGTCAAATTATTCAGAAATAGTCATAAAAAGTCATAGTCATGGTCATAGTATGTCAAATTTTTTTTTTTTAAAGTCATAGTAGACTGTGTCAAAAATTCACAAAAGTCATAGTATCGTATGAAAACTATTCATAAAATGTCATAAAAAGTCATTTTATAGTATGTCAAAAATTCAAAAAGTCATAAAAAGTCATAGTATAGTATGTCAAAAAATTCATAAAGTCATAGTGTAGTATGTCGTGACAAGTACAGATTTATAGTTCTTGTTGTAAAGCAAGAAGAATCTAAACTCCCCTGGAGAATGCAGGCATCGATCCCGCTACCTGTAACTTGCTAAGCAAGCTCTCTACCATTTGAGCTAAGTCCCCGTTTCAAAATAAGTCATAGAATAGTATGTCAAAAATTCACAAAAAGTCGTAAAAAGCCATAGTATGTCAAAAAATTCATAAAAAGTCATAGTTTAGTATGTCAAAATATTCATAAAAGTCATAGTATAATATGTCGAAAATTCATAAAAGTCATAGTATAGTATGTCAAAAAATTCATAAAAAGTTAAAAAAAACTCGGCCACGACAGCCTGAAAAGCAGTGTTTTACCTGTTTGGACCAATGTTCATAAACTTTTCAATTGGTTAGTAGTAGTTACCAGACACGGGCAAAGTGCAAATTGTAGTGCTCTGCCTGTTCCTGTATATCCTCGTGGAGGCAGCTTGATTGATTGATATGCTCCCTTATTTGTACCATAACAATTCACTTCAATTTTATTTATAGTATCAATTCATAACAAGAGTTATCTTGAGACACTTTACAGATAGAGGAGGTCTAGACCACACTCCAGAATTTACAAGGACCCAACAGTTCTAGCAGTTTCCTCCAGAGCAAGCCACAGTGCGACAGTGGTGAGGAAAAACTTCCTTTTAGGCAGAAACCTCGGTCAGACCCAGGCTCTTGGGAGGTGTCTGACGGGCCGGTCGGGGTTAGAGTAAAGAGTGGAAATAACAAAAATAGAAAAAATGGTACCAAAGCCCTGGTAAAATCCAACCTCCATGCCATAAGTCCCCTCATCACAAAGGTCCTTAACCACTCCCTCCAGGCAGGCCATGTTTCATGGAAAGCCCTGAAAAGCTTAAAACACAGTCCTAATTTAGTCCTCCTCAACAGTCAACATAGTGTTTGCTGTGTGGCGTGTCTGTTTTTATTTCTCTCATGTTAACAGTATTGACCAATACGGTAGGCATTCTAACCTCAGCTGACACGCTCACGCCATGCAGGCAGTGTGCAGGAGCCCTAAGCTTCCAAGGTAAGACTGAAATTCATGATAATAAAAACTTTATAATCTTCACACTAAAGTTGAAAAAACACCTCCAACAAAAGGCTTTTATTCGCTTTACATGGACACATGTAATGTAATGGTACAAAATAACTTCACATGTAACTTTAGTGCTCTAGAAAATCAGACAATAACTTGGTTGCACATGATTAGTATTGGCAACCATGGAGAATCAATTCATTGAGTGATAACCAGGCACTGCTGGGAATTGGACCCAGGATCTCCTGTTTACAAGACAGGCGCTTTAACCACTAAGCTACAGCACCTTCTACAGATAACCCTGTCTTGCAAGAATACAATGAGCTAGTGAAAAGGGTTCCCTCCATCCATCCATCTCTGTCCAGCAGCTCCAGCAGGGGACCTCAAACTTTCCTTTGCCGAGCCACATCAACCAGCTCCGACTGGGGGATCCCGAGGCGTTCCCAGGCCAGGTTGGAGATGTACTCTCTCCACCTAGTTCTGGGTCTTCCCCGAGGCCTCCTCCCAGCTGGACGTGCCTGGACCAGCTCTCTACAGAGGCCCCCCGGAATATGACAAATATTCAAAAAAAGTCATAGTATAATATGACAAATATTCAAAAAAAGTCAGAGTATAGTATGTCAAAAATTCATAAAAAGTTGTAGTATAACATGTCAAAATTCATAAAATGTCATAAAAAGTCATAGTTTAGTATAACAAAAAAATCATAAAAGTCAAAGTGTAGTATGTCAAAAAATTCATAAATGTCGTAGTATAGTATGACAAAAATTCATTAAATGTCATTAAAAAGTCATAGTATAGTATGTCGAAAAATTCATAAAAAGTCATACTATAGTATGTCGAAATATTTATAAAACGTCATAGTATTGTATGACAAAAAAATCATGAAAGTCATAGTTTAGTGTGACAAAAAATCATAAGTCATATTATAACGTGTCAAAAAATCATAAAAGTCATAGTATAATATGACAAATATTCAAAAAAAGTCATAGTATAATATGACAAATATTCAAAAAAAGTCAGAGTATAGTATGTCAAAAATTCATAAAAAGTTGTAGTATAACATGTCAAAAATTCATAAAATGTCATAAAAAGTCATAGTTTAGTGTAACAAAAAAATCATAAAAAGTCATAGTATAGTATGTCAAAAATTCATAAAAAGTTGTAGTATAACATGTCAAAAATTCATAAAATGTCATAAAAAGTCATAGTTTAGTATAACAAAAAAATCATAAAAAGTCATAGTATAGTATGACGGAAAAATCATGAAAGTCATAGTTTAGTATCTCAAAAAAGTCATAAAAGTCATAGGATAGTATGTCGACAAAAACATAAAAAGTCGTAGTGTAGTATGTCGTAACAAGTCCAGATTTATAGTTCTTGTTGTAAAACAAGAAGAATCTAAAGTCCTCTGGAGAATGCGGGCATTGATCCCGCTACCTCTCACATGCTAAGCAAGCGCTCTACCATTTGAGCTAATTCACCTTTTCAAAAAGAGTCATGGTATGTTGAAAAAAATCATAAAAGTCATAGTGTAGTATGTCAAAACAATCATAAAAGTCATAGTATAATATGTCAAAATATTCATAAAATGTCATAAAAAGTCATAGTATAGTATGTATAAATCTTCCTAAAAAGTCGTAGTGTAGTATGTCGTAAAGTAAAGTATGCTAAAGTATGTCAAAAAAACATAAAAAGTCATACTGTTGTTGTACAAATATTTATAAAAATTCATAGTATAGTTGTCAAAAAATTCATAAAAAGTCACAAAAA
This sequence comes from Etheostoma spectabile, assembly GCF_008692095.1. Classification (NCBI taxonomy): domain Eukaryota; kingdom Metazoa; phylum Chordata; class Actinopteri; order Perciformes; family Percidae; genus Etheostoma; species Etheostoma spectabile. The sequence goes on along the minus strand of NW_022602909.1, from coordinate 53,057 downwards.
GTCATAGTATAATATGTCGAAATAGTCCTAAAAAGTTGTAGTATAGTATGTCGTAACAAGTCCAGATTTATGGTTCTTGTTGCAAAACAAGAAGAATCTAAAGTCCTCTGGAGAATGCGGGTGTTGATCCCTGTACTGTTCTCCCTGTGTGTTATGCACTTCCAGTACGTTGACACAGATCAACAGCAAGCCAAACTCGAATTCACGAGCCAGGACGACGAGCGCCTTGCTCCTTTTATTGTCTTCAGGCGGGTGACATTAACGAGTGAAAACTAAACAGAAAGAAAAGGACAGAAGCTTAGTCTCCTGTACAACAAATAGCTATAGCCTATTGAGCTATATCTGAATATACTACGCATGAACAATGTGCTAACTACCCATTCACACACATGGCGCTAGCATCACATCAAAGTAAGCTAATAGCGTTACGTTCACACACACATAGCGCTAGCATAAACATCGAGAGAGCATCGCTAGCAGAGAAGCGCGACAAACATAGTGCATTGAATGATGAATGAATGAAAAGTTTACTAGCTTACAGCCACAGGAATAATGTAAGTAGTAATAACAGAAATAAATACTAAACTTACAGCCAATGCTTTCGTGGGGAAAATCAATACAGTGTCCAACTCGAGTACTATGTTTTCTCCGGCATAACTCTTCTTCTACTGTTTAAAACATGTAGCGTGTCATGTTTTCCAAAATAAAGGTCAATGAAAACTATTCCTGCGTGTGCTTTACTACATATTACAGAACACCTAATTAACTTACATAGAACACTTTGGAATAAAAATTACTCTTAACTCTGAGGGCAGAACAATCCCGCTATCTCTTGCATGCTAAGCAAGCCCTCTACCATTTGAGCTAATTCCCCTTTTAAAGAAAAATTATAGTATAGTATGTCGTAGTTAAGTATGACAAAAAAAAATCATGAAAGTCATAGTATAATATGTCAAAAATTCATAAAAAGTCATAGTATAGTATGTCGAAAAATTCATAAAAAGTCATACTATAGTATGTCGAAATATTTATAAAACGTCATAGTATAGTATGACAAAAAAATCATGAAAGTCATAGTATAGTATGTCGACAAAAACATAAAAAGTCATAGTCACTTCCTTAAAAGTATGTTGAAATATTCCTAAAAAGTTGTAAAGCAAGAAAAATAAATGTCGGTTATGCCGAAATAATGTTGGTTGTCTCTTAAACAATGCCTTTCGTTGACAGCAGGACTCAAACCTGCATCCATCGCCTTAACCACTCGGCCACGACAACCTGAAAAGCAGCATTTTACCTCTTTGCACAAATGTTTATAAACTTTTCAGTTGGTTAGTAGTAGTTACCAGACACGGGCAAAGTGCAAATCGTAGTGCACTGCCCGTTTCTGTGGATCCTCATGGAGGCAGCTTGATTGATTGACATGCTCCCTTAATTGTACCATAACAGAGATCTAATGTTTTATCAAATTGGGTTTGGCAAGTAACCTTTCTGGTTACTTCTTGACAAACAAAGCAAGTAACCACACAATGAAAACTAACGCGATGGCTGGGAATCAAACCCAGGTCAACTGCTTGGAAGGCAGCTATGTTCACCACTATACCACCATCACTGGACAATGTAGATTGTGTCCATTTTTACAGTTCATTGTCCGTCTGGATTTATTTGCTAAAAAAAGCTTGTAAAACATCAACCCTGTGGTCTACAGTCAAGATGTGAACATCATTTTTTTAGGACAAACTGGGTTATTAGAAGATTTGGGCTGCAGTGAGGTCACTTGAATGTTAACGGTTGTAGGACCTTAAAGACAAATAAAACGGAGCATGAATCTCACAGACATGTATTGATATCACAGACAGAGCAGTAAAACCTAAGCCATTTTCCGCTCTAAAACGCTTGTCATATGTCTTGGGAGTCACACTGTGAAGAAATAATCATTATAACTTATACAGTTTACAAAATACATATGTTTTTTCAAAGAAAGTCCAGACGCTTTTGCCCTCATGACATTTACTTATGCCATTTACTTATAATAATACACACAGCACACATAGCAATGCTACACAAACATTTGTGTGTCTAAAACAGTTCTCCTATATGCAAAAATAAACATAATAAACATTATAACTCATATAAAGCACATACTATTTACAATTCTTCAAATAAGGCCCAAATATATCCCAAATCTCAAAGCAGTGGGGCCATTTCCTCTATAAAACGGTAGATATCTATTTTGTTCCGCTACAGCATCTTATATCGCATACTAGACTAGTGTGACCACAGTGTGACTAGGAAGATTGATCTCTTTAGGACTCCATACTCTTTGTGTGACGTTGTCTCCCATATATGGGCATATTACTTCCTTCTCTTCCGTAAACAGAGGGCAGACATGGAGCCCGGAGCTAGTGGCATAAATAAGCAAAAACGCGATGAATTATAGACATAAAGTGGATAAATCGTGGATGTGACGATATGGATTTAATGCTCAATGACCCCGAAAAAGGCACAGGTTCCAGGCTGGATAAAAATCACCTGTAGAGGCTAGAAAGACCCAGAAGAGACCTCCGTAAACGCTAACTTGTTAGCTTTTAGCTGCAATTTTTGGTAAGTCTATCATTTATGGTTATTAAATGATTAAACTATGAATCAGAGGTGCTGTTTTTGCTCGTGCACGAGTCTCTCGGGTTCAGAGGGTGAAGACTACAAACTGACTATGTGACAGATGTGTAATCTGTCATGTCCTGCCTTCTGAAGCTCTAGCCAGGAGCCATTCCTCGCCTAAAACAATATGAGTCATTCCAGTAAGTGAAAAGAAAACTCACATCTACAAAGATAAATTGGATAGATGTGACTCCCTGATGGTCTAGTGGCTAGGATTTGGTGCTCTCACTGCTGCGGTACGGGTTCAATTCCTGGTCAGGGAATGGTCAGGACTTGACAGATTCACGTGTAATATTTGAAAGAGCAAGTTCTTAGACTGGTTTTTGGTTGATTTACATTTATCAAATTCTTCCTCATTAGTTTAACGCTAATGTAATGTTATTTTGGATTTAAGACATTTTAGTGCAATGCAAAGGTGCATAACAGATTGCTTTCTACTTACCTGGAGCGATGCAAAGCTGGGGAGGTCAACTAGTCAAGGAACAGCAAGTGTAACTTCTTTAGTTAAATGTACATGTTTTACAGTCTCTATTTTACTGTATTTATTTACTTGTATTGTAGTATATTTATTTTATTATGCTCCAGTTTTATGGGTGTTACGGCGGGTATGGGCCATGTAGTTTCCATTTTTATAGATGAAATAAACTTGACATGAAATTAAGTTTACTCTTTAGCAGGTGGAGACATTTCACTTCAGACACTTGCAGCAACTGATGCTTTGTCAAACATCAACAGACTTAATGCTTATTCACATATGACAAGGTAAAATCGTTTTTGCATTCCATCACCCCTTTAAGATCACTTTCCAAAAGATGATTTTTTTAATTCCTCTTTTTAGTCAACTTCAGCAAGACAGGTGCTTTAACCACTAAGCTACAGTGCCTCCTACAGGTTTGTGTGTCATGCAAGAATACAATGAGCTAGTGACCAGAGTTCCAACCATCCATCCATCTTTGTCAAGCAGCTCCAGCAGGGGACCCTAAACTTCCCTTTTCCGAGCAACTGGGGGATCCCGAGGCGTTCCCCGGCCAGGTTAGAGATATAATCCCTCCACCTAGTCCTGGGTCTTCCCCGAGACCTACTCCCAGCTGGACGTGCCTGGATCACCTCCCTAGGGAGGCCCCCAGGAGGCATCTAGACCTGGACACCAGCTCATTTTTGTTTTGCAGCACATCCAGCTGCTAGAGCTTCTCAACAAGCTGGAAGAGCTCCATGTTGGAGGGAACAGTGGACGTCAGAAGGCATTGTTGTGGTCGTAGTTGTTGCTCAACAATTCATGCTAGGCCCTGAAGCGTCCTCCCCAGTCTGGTTCAAACGGTGTTAAAGCGAAAAGCAATACATTACTTTACTTGCGTTACTTTTGTAACACGTTACTCCCAATACTAACAGTCAGTATACTTTATGTTTATCTTATTTAAGGTAAAAGAGAAATTAAGACTTAACATTACGCCTACTAATGGAGGTGCTGTGGCTTAGTTGGTGAAAGTGCCTGTTTAGTAAACAGGCGGTCCTGGGTTCAAATCTCAGCAACACCTTGTTGTTGCAGAGATTACCTATGATTGCATCCCATCATCATGTCCACCCAATGCCTCTGCTACCCGTTAAAAGGATCGCTTTGCATTCAGTCTTGTAATCACCATAAGAATTAGGGATCACTGAAATTTGAACATGTGCATTAGAACTGATTGTTGAATGGTCTATCATGGCGGTTTTTCCACTGCGTGGTATCGACTCGACTCTACTCGCCTTTTGGGGTTTTCCATTATGAAAAAAAGTCCCTGGGACCTGCGACCAGGTACTTTTTTTAGTACTACCTCAGTCGAGGTTCCAAGCGAGCTGAGGCGATTCCAAAAGGTGACGTGAAAACCTGCAGACCGCTGGTTGGTCGGATCACCGCGTTTTTAGCAAACAAGAGTGCAGAGTGTGTGTCCAGAACAAACGGGACATTGAAAAAAAAAATCTAGCCAGACACCGACAGATTATCTACTCTCTGCACTATTCTCACTTTTCAACTGTTCACTATTAGGGGCTTTTAGGGGCTTTATGTCGTTTCCAATATTGTACACCGTTACTTTAAAAAAAACAAGAAAATAAATCAAAGAATTTTTTTTATTTTATTCTCTCTGTATCTCTTACTTACTCACTCACAGACACACAGACAGACACGCTCACACATACCTGGTGTGAAAAGAAAAAAAAAAAAAAAAAAAAAAATTATCACACTGATCATAGAAAAATTTAAAGTTAAAAAAAGAAAGTTATAATGAGTATGAAAACTCTTTTTCATTACATTTTACTTAAAAATTGCAACCGCATTGTTGTATTTATTGTTGCAGAACTTTTTCTGTATATAGTTCGTTTGTTACCATGACAACACCACTGATCTGAAGCTCAATGCTGATGATCAATAAATTGCATGCTTAAAATAACATAATGGTTTAAGCCCCGCCCATTTCAAGACAACCCGTCCCACTTCTGGGTTAAATTTGCCCACTTCCGGGTTAGGCCCTTGCCCAGTCCGAGTACAGATACGGATACAGATAATTCATGTGGTAAACCGATACAGATACAGATAATGCTGTACTCGCTCATCCCTAGTTGACAATAATGATGCTCACAAAACACTGTAGTTGCAATTGCGTTTCATGTCCTCTTAAATACAAAGAACTGCTAAGTTCAGACATTAGTTCCAAATGAAAACAATTGTTGTCAGAAGTGGGATTTGAACCCACGCCTCCAGTGGAGACTGCGACCTGGACGCAGCGCCTTGGACCGCTCGGCCATCCTGACTGATCCAACAAGTACCCAGTAGGGCCTGTCTCAAAAATTATAATTTAATATAGTAAATTAAACATGTCATGATATAGTAGGTTCTCAGTCATCCATGTCATAGTTAACAAGGGAAGGTTTCTCAACTGTCAGTCCAAATATATGGGTGTTCATGGAGACATGGAAGAAAGTCACCAGGGTGGCAATGTGCTTGACAATGGCAATACATTGCGCAGGATGTGAAGGCAATGTGCAATACAGGCTAAATCCTATGGTGGGAATCAATATCCACTAATGTTTCTGTCCACAATGTCCACCTGAATCCAGAAATGTCCCTGCCAGATGGGAAATAGACTGACAATGGGGTCAACATTGTGCAATTATCTTCAAAATGTCCAACTGAGTCCACAAATATACCTGTCAGATGGGAAATAAACTGATAACTGTCTTTATGGTCTAAATGTGTCAAATATTGCCATGCTATTACCCCAAAAGATCCCAACTAGGCCAAGGGCAACTGGACTTGGTAAAAGGTTCTCCGCAGAAGTTTTGTCTCTCATCCAAGAGACTTCTTTAGTTATTTTTTCACACAGAAAGGGTTGGACACAGTGCCCACTCCCCCACCCATATCTGACAATTGAAAGCTGTGGGGAAAGGGGGTTCCAAAGCTAATAGACCATTCAACAAGCAATTCTGATGCACTATACCGACCCATTCAGGATGAGCACTGTAAACTATGACTGCAGCAACACAAGTTAAAATTTCAGTGATACCTAATTTTTTATGGTGATTACCAGACTGAATGCAAAGTGTGTATCCCCCATGTAACTCAAAGCCTATCACTTCCAGTCAATACTGTCAAATATGGAGCTCCTTCAAGTTATATTAACAACCAGGTGACTGGTGGTCTGGTCTCTCCCTCTTCCCCAGATAACATTCTCTCTGAGTTCCATTCCACATGCACTGAAATCCTAGACTCTATTGCCCCTTATCAGATTAAAGCTGTTAAACCTAAGGTGGACGCCTGGCTAAATGACACCAAGAGGGCCCTTAGGCAACACTGCAGACAAGCTGAACAAAGATGGAAAGACAATCTACATGTGACACTGGGTGTATTAAGGGACAGTCTATCACATACCAGAATGCTGTGAAGGTGGTGAAGATGCAGCATCTCTCTTCTGTCATAGCTAGCAATTGCCACGAACCTAGATTGTTATTTAATACTATTAACTCTGTCATAAATCCATGCACCTCTGCTCCAACAGATGTGTCAATTAGTACATGTGAGAAATGTCTTGGTTATTTTATTGACAAAGTAGCATCTATCTGGGAAATTACCAGTGCTAATTTTAAGGTATTGTATCTGCTTCTCCTACACACTCAGCTGTGTTTGAGGAATTTAAGCCTGTGTTGAGGTTGTACAACACATGAAACCTACCAACTGTCCCTTAGACATTGTCCCAGCCAGAATGGTGAAGGAGGTTTTTAATAGCACCATTGGGGCGAGTCTTCTCACTCTTTTTAAGTGAATTGCTAAGCCTGTACTTTGTTACTTTTACTTGAGTAAAGAAGTTAAATCAGTACTTCTACTTTTACCAGAGTATTTGTTAACACAATTATATGTACTTCTACTTGAGTACGGGCAGTGAGTACTTTTGCCATCTCTGATGGTGGTTGGTATGCAGGTCACTGATGTAATACAAGCAAATACATAAGGCCCCACCCGACAGTTTTGTGATACGTGGCGTGCAACTGTATGTCAATGATCAAGCTTGTTGCTGTGACCAAGAAACCTCCAGCAAAATGACTGATACATCATCAGTTCCGGAATTTTCTTGGATGCCAAATATTTGAAATCAAAGTCAGAATCCAAGTGACATGTAAGAACAATACAATGCACGTCCAGCTTCTACATTTCCGCATGAGTCAGCTTCCTCAATTTCTGAGTAACAGGAAAATAGCCTGATAAGCATACATGTGCAGCTCAACCTCAAAAAGCCATAAAGCAAATGTTTGTGGCTTAAAGATCGAGTTCCCGCTCATAAAACATCAGGCAGGTGCAGTCTCTGTGGCGCAATAGGTCAGCGCAGTCGGCTGTTAACCGAAAGGATGGTGGTTCAAGTCCACCCAGGGACGTTTGTTGCTTAAATAACCTGGAGTAAGCTAACTCTAGGGTTTATCATATATTCATATCAGGTGAATATAGAGCAGCCCAAAGATAACCCAAGTGGCCTTACCTCTGAAGGTACAGTTCTGAAAACCATGTACTGTACATATTAATCTTTACGGTCATTGGTATGCAGGTCACTTGATGTAATACAAGCAAATACATAAGGCCAGACAGAGACAAAAAGTGAGAGAAAAGAAAAAGAGACTAGCTGTCTAAAGGATAACCAGTTGAGATTTTGTGCGTCTTTGAGAACTGTAAGTCATATAACTGATGTTGTCAGTTCATTTAAACTAATGAGGAAGAATTTGACAAATCAAAATCAAGTACAAGAACTTATTCTTTCAAACATCACACCTGAGTCTCTCAAGTCCTGACCATTCCCTGACCGGGAATGGAACCCGGGCCGCGGGGGTGAGAGCGCCGAATCCTAGCCACTAGACCATCAGGGAGTCACATTTTTCAAATTTGTCTTTGTAGATGTGAGTTTTTTTTTCACTTACTGGAATGACTCATATTGTTTTAGGCGAGGAATGGCGCCTGGCTAGAGCTTCAGAAGGCAGGCCATGACAGACTACACATCTGTCACATAGTCAGTTTGTATTCTTAAATACCAAGTCTCTTGCTGTTCCTTGACTAGTTGGCCACCCCTGCTTTGCATCGCTCCAGGTATGTAGAAAAAAAATCTGTTATGCACCTTTGCATTGCGCTAAAATGTCAAAATTTGGACCTGAATCCAACAATAACATTACTTGACACTCACATACATTGGTTTTCAGTTAAAAATTGGTTAGGGTTTTAATTACTGCTTGAAAAAATGAAAAGAATTGTTATTGAGATGGAGGCAGATGAAGTGTTTATGACCCATCAATGATGACAAAAGGATACATCCGCTGTCGGGGTCTGATTTAAAGGAAATGGTACTCTTTAAAACGTTAAACTAATGAGGAAGAATTTGACAAATCAACCAAAAACTTGCTCTTTTAAATCTGTATCTGTCAAGTCCTGACCATTCCCTGACCGGGAATTGAACCCCGGCCGCGGCGGTGAGGGCGCCAAATCCTAGCCATTAGACCATCAGGGAGTTACATCTATCAAATTTAATTTAACATAATGTTGGTTATATTGTTTTAGGCAAGAAATGGCGCATGGTTAGAGATTTAGAACGCAGTGGTACAAAATGCAAAACTGCCTGTTTCGATTTAATTACATGGTAATAATACAAAAACAGAGGTGTAGTGATTACTTGGAAATGCTTCCGGTAGTTTCTGAAATAAAAACCATGAATCAGTGGTGGAAAATGCAAAACTGCCTGTTTCAATTTTATTACATGGTAATATTAGAATAACAGAGGTGCAGAGATTAGAGGTGCAGAGATTACCTGGAAATACTTACCATGAAATATGTCTTGTCCTTCACGTACGTAACGCTGTGCAATCTGACCAGCAGCTGAACACCTTCCACCATCAAGCACTGGCGACTGGGATCATTGTAACATGTTTATTTGAGTAACAAAGGGTGAAACTGGGAGAAAACACAATGACCAGTTACTTAGATAACAATGAGTCACAGATATTAAACAAAGATAATTGTAAAAACAATATAACTACACAACAGGCTAGCAAAAATGTAAGATGAAATAAAGAAACACGTAATGTATTGTTATACAGTGTACGTAGTATAACCTATGTTGGGTATCTAAATAAACTAAGATATACTTACATGTGGCATTACCCAAGATAAAAGTGGCAAACTAGCTTACTGAAGTATACCGTCAGTTAGGGCTGAACAATATTGTGTTTTAGCATTGACATCGCGATGTGCGCATTCGCGATAGTCACATCGCAGAACGTTACAATGTTGACGTTAATACTTTTTTGCTGCTTGATAGAAAAGTAAACTTTCACCGTTTCTCCTTACATGATTATTACCATCCGACCGTTCCCCTTTAAGACAGGTAGCCATGTGGGCAACGTGTGGATGTGACGTTAGTCCGACGGGGTTTGGTATGGGAAGTGAGGCTCTCCGTGTGTAGAAAAGTAGCCTACCGTTGGCAACAGCTGCCTCTGATACAGTGATGTCATAGTATTTGATGGGTAGTGAGTGACGCTACAGTAGTTGGGGTTTTATGTTCTCCTCAAATACAAACTAAACCCCCTGATTAATGCAACATAATCACAACGTCTCCCGGCCATTTCCCACCGCAGAAAACTGCAACCAGTCAGGCTAAAGCTAATATAGTTAGCTTAAAGAAACAAGCAGAAAGCTGCAACCAGTCAGGCTAAAGCTAATATAGTTAGCTTAAAGAAACAAGCAGAAAGGCGCTACCAGCCAGGCTAAAGCTAAAATAGTTAGCTTAAAGAAAAAAGCAGAAAGCTGCTACCAGCCGGTCTAAAGCTAATATAGTTAGCTTAAAGAAACCTAATCTTGCTGCGGACCTTCACCAATTCCCATACCGGGAGTCAAACCCGGGCCACCTGGATGAAAACCAGGAATCCTAACCGCTAGACCATATGGGACTGATCATATATTAATAACAGGGATTTCTTGAATCAATTCATAGTCTGGCTGGAAACAGGCCTTCTCTCGTTTGTGAAGGAAGAAGCTTATTGTTGACAGGTTGATTTCTGTTAATAACAAACACAACTATAGTTAATAGAAAAAGAAAAACTATATATGAAAAGCCGTCTTGGTTCATCTTTCCACTGTTCCTACAATCACCACTCTGGTCTGGCTGGAAACTAAAGGATCTAAACTAAAAGGATGTTCCTCTTTAACTAACAGGTCTATCTCTGTAGGGATCCATCCCATAATGTTGTCACACACTTATAATAATAATCTGAGTCTGTCAGCAGCAACAACACAACCTTTAGTGGACCCTGACTTTACCTTTAAATTAGGAGTTTAAACAGAGACACAACAGGACAAATAAATCCATCAAATCAAGTCCCCAATAATCAGCATGTGGCCTTGTTTTATTTCAGGTAGTCAGCATGGAGCTGTTCCACATTCCCAGACATTTAAAACAAGTCAATCATTGGCATTATTCTACGAGTCAGATGAATAAATCAGCTGTTTGCTATTTGAGCTGCTCTGTTTCCTGCTGCTCCGTCATTCTTTAGTGTCCTCTGGAAACAGGTTGCTGTCCTTTATGTTTCTTTTGGATGACATCATCAGTGTCTTTGCTTTAGTCTGAAGAAACTCCAACAGATTTAAAACCACACGCAGTCACAGAAAATACAAACAGGGATAGAAAATGTCAGACAAAGAATATGAAATGAAAAGTCCCCAAAGTAAGAAAATATAATGTTAATCTACCAAACAACAATAACTGGAGAGCATCTAATTAAACATGGCCAACTTCCAGTATGTCGGTAATGATTGGACCATAACTCTTAATATTCTAAAACTACAACCTATTGTTCTACAACTGCACCTTAACATTCCAGAACTGCACCTTACCATTCTAGAACTACAATGTAACCTTTTAGGACTATGAGCAACCTTTTGGGAACGCAACTTATAAAAATTCTAAAACTTCAACCTATTGTTCTTGAAATGCAACTCAAATTTCTAGAATGAAAGCTTAACTTTCTAGAACTGCATCTTAACATTCTAGAACTACAGCTTAACATTCTAGAACTTCAGCTTAACATTCTAGAATTTAAAGCTAACATTGTAGAATGCAGCTTAACATTATTGAACTTCAATCTAACATTTTAGAACTGCCAAGTAACATTCTAGAACTGTAACATTTCAGAAGTTTTAAGTAAAATTTTGGGACTGCAACTTAAATCTTGAGAAGAGCCTGGCTAGCTCAGTCGGTAGAGCATGAGACTCTTAATCTCAGGGTCGTGGGTTAGAGTCCCACGTTGGGCGGTGGTGTTTTAGAGAGTGGGAATCCCTGAGTTCTGCACAGTATCAGGTGGCTGTATTGCAGTGGATATGCTGTCATTCGCAAGATTAGCAGTTCCATCCTTGTTTAAAAATCCCTGAAATTTACCAGACTGAAATGTGCCTGCATTCTACAATCATGGCCTGTGCTGACCTCCTGTTCCTCAGATCAAACTAAAGTCTGGTGACAATGCATGTTCAAATTCTAAAACTTCAACCTGTTGTTCTAGAACTGCAACTCAACATTCTAGAACTACAATGTAACATTTTAGAACTGTAATTAACAGTTTAGGACCGCAACTCTTAAAATTCTACAACTTCAACCTATTGTTCCAGAACTGCAACTTAACATTCCAGAATTGCAGGTTAACATTCTTGAAGTTTGACCTAACATTCTAGATCGACAGATTAACATTCTAGAAATCAAACCTAACATTCTAGAACTACAAATAACATTGTAGAACTGTAAGTAACATTTTAGGACCATAACTCTTAATATTCTAAAACTACAACCTATTGTTCTACAACTGCATCTTTTCTAGAATGAAAGCTTGACTTTCTAGAACTGCATCTTTACATTCTAGAACTTCAACCTAACATTCTAGAACTGCCAAGTAACATTCTAGAACTGTAACATTTCAGAAGTTTTAATAATAATAATAATACATTTTATTTAAAGACGCCTTTCTTGGCACTCAAGGACGCCGCACAGGGAATTCATATATTAAGAACAGCAAAACAAATACTATACAACAGCAAAACAAATACTATACAACAGAAAAACAAATACTATACAACAGCAAAACAAATACTATACAACAGCAAACAAATACTATACAGCAAAACAAAACCAATACTATACAACAGCAAAACAAATACTATACAGCAAAACCAAAACCAAAACTATACAACAGCAAAACAAATACTATACAACAGAAAAACAAATACTATACAACAGAAAAACAAATACTATACAGCAAAACAAATACTATACAACAGAAAAGGCGGAGCAACAGACATTTAGGTGGAATAGGCAGTTATAAACAGATGTGTTTTTAGTTGTGATTTGAAATGGGGGAATGAATCAATGTTTCTGAGTTGGGGGGTAGTGAGTTCCAGAGACGGGGAGCAGAGCGGCTAAATGCTCTGCCCCCCATGGTGGTGAGACGGGCGGGGGGGACAGACAGGTTTATGGAGGAAGAGGATCTGAGGGAGCGGAAGGGAGTGGGACGCTGGAGGAGATCAGACAAATATGGGGGGGCGAGGTTGTGGATGGCCTTGAATGCTAATAGAAGGATTTTGAATTTGATACGGAACTGGACCGGGAGCCAGTGGAGCTGTTGGAGGACAGGAGTGATGTGGTGGATGGAGGGGTTCGAGTTATGATGCGGGCAGCTGAATTCTGGACCAACTGAAGTTTGTGGAGGGATTTGTGAGCGAGACCGAAGAGGAGAGAGTTGCAAAAATCGAGACGGGAAGTGACGAGACTGTGGACAAGAATTGCAGCAGTGTGGGGGGTAAGGGAGGGGCGGAGGCGATTGATGTTACGTAGGTGGAAGTAGGCAGACCAGGTAATGTTACTGACATGGGGTTGAAAGGATAATGTGCTGTCAAGGATGACACCCAGACTCTTAACCTTGGGGGAGGGTGAGACGGAGCAGTTGTCAATTGTGAGAGAAAAACTGTCTGTTTTGGAAAGAGTGGCTTTGGTGCCAATGAGGAGAACCTCGGTTTTATTACTGTTTAATTTGAGGAAGTTTTGGGTGAGCCAGATTTTTATTTCAGAGATGCAATCCGTAAGGGAGGTGGGCGGGAGAGTGGACGAGGGTTTGGTGGAGAGGTAGAGCTGGGTGTCATCGGCGTAACAGTGGAAGTGAATGTTAAATTTGCGTTAGATATTGCCGAGGGGAAGCAGGTAAATGATGAAGAGTAGGGGCCCCAAAACAGAGCCCTGGGGCACACCTGAGGTGACGGAGGAGGGAATGGATTCACAGGACTTGAGTGTCGTGATGCCAATGGAAGATAGCCTATTGAGGAGGGTGGTGTGACAGATGGTGTCATATGCTGCACTCAGGTTGAGGAGGATGAGGATGGTGAGGAGTCCAGAATCAGCTGCCATGAGGAGGTCGTTGGTGATTTTGATGAGTGCTGTTTCAGTGCTATGGAGGGGGCGGAAACCAGACTGGAACTGTTCATACAGGTTATTGTGGGATAGGTGAGAATGGAGTTGAGAGGCAACGGTTTTTTCAAGAATTTTGGAGAGGAAGGGTAGATTGGAAATAGGACGGAAGTTGTTGAAGTTGGATGGGTCGGCACCAGGTTTTTTCAAAATAGGGGTGATGGCAGCAGTTTTGAAGGATGTAGGGACGGTAGTGGTAAGGGAGGAGTGGATGATAGCAGAGATGAGGGGGACAAGGGAGTTTTAAGTGAAATTTTTGGACCGCCACTCAAAACTTGAGAAGTGCCTGGCTTTTCTGATATTTTTTAAACATATGTAAAATTACAAAAAAGATTCATAACAAATTAAACAAGTTTTCTTACAACAAAAGGTTTATTTCTACTGACAGTCTGCCGTTGCGCCACAGGGTCTACTTATTAATGCATATACACATCAACTTTATTTTGGATTAATGCATATACATATCAACTTTCTTTTAAGATGCAGTTCTGGAATGTTAAGTTGCAGTTCTAGAACAATAGGTTGAAGTTTTAGAATTTAAACATGCATTGTCACTTTAATTTGATCTGAGGAACAGGAGGTCAGCACAGGCCATGATTGTAGAACGCAGGCACATTTTAGTCTGCTAAATTACAGGGATTTTTACACTGGGATGGAACTGCTAATCCAACTGCTAAAGCGATTGACAGACGATCGACCCCAATACAGCCACATTATACGGTGCAGAAGTCAGGCATTGCCACTCTCTAAAACACCACCGCCCAACGTGGGGCTCGAACCCACGACCCTGAGATTAAGAGTCTCATGCTCTACCAACTGAGCTAGCCAGGCACTTCACAAGTTTTGAGTTGCGGTCTAAAAATTTCAGTTAAAACTTGTTGTTTGTTCGTGAGTAGTACTCAAGGGGGTGCTGTGGCTTAGTTGGTTAAACTGCCTCTTTGGTAAACAGGTGATCATGGGTTCAAATCCCAGCAACACATTGTTGTTGCAGCGATTACCTCTGTTTGCATCCCATTCCGTCTTTCCCATGCCACTCATTAAGCCCTGGTAGCAAATGAAAAAGGCATGTTGCATTTACACAGAAACACTACATTAATACAGGCTTAAGATGATACATTAAAACACATTAAATTCAGAACAATGCAAGGTTCATCTAGTTCATTCATCTGGTTTTGTGGTTCTGTTTATAGAAACTACATCCTGTTATATCGCGTGATCATACATTAATTTGCAAAATCCTGTGGGTCCTTGACTTCAGTGGTGCGTCATGGCCTTTAACAAATCCGGACCTGGTGGGTGTTGATGGACTGCGGATCACGGAGCAGACACGAAGCGGAGTGGATCTGCAGCTGGTGGAAGTCACGGGTAAGGCCTCCTGTGTGGCGTGAGCGTGGCATTTTATTGGTCTTTGCACACCAGAAGCTTTTCTGACGTGGCGATGTTGCTGCTATACATGGGACTGAAATGCTTAGGAATCCCCATCAGTCATTCAGAACTGCCCAAGGTACTTGTGAAATAGGCTCTTTTTTGTCTGATTGATGTTACCAACTGTAATGGAGTCTGTCGGGCCTCAGGGGTTCTCTGCTGTAAAAACAGAATATAATTTACAGCTGTGATGGCCGAGTGGGACTTGAAATCCAATGGGGTCTCACTGCGCAGGTTCAAATCCTGCTCACAGTGATTTCCAGCTACAGAATAAATTAGATTTCAGTGAGGTATACTGAAGATGTTAAAGTCAAGCAGTCAGTGCCTTGGCCAGTAAAGTTCATGTTAATTTCACCTCTGACCTCAGTCAGCATCACATGCACCTAAAACCCCACCTGACAGTGATGTAACAAGGTCACACCTAGGCCACGTTCAGCCCCAACAAAACAAGCATTAAAAAATGGGTCCAATCTATTTCCCTTTATTGCCACAACTGGGCAAAATTAAATAATGCTTGTTAGGCACTATAGCAACACCAACAAAAATATATATATACACTCTTTCTAGTGCTGATAACATAAATATTGACTGATAATTAAGGCACTGAATTTGGACCCAGGATCTCTTGTTTACAAGACAGGTGCTTTAACCACTAAGCTACAGTGCCTCCTACAGGTTTGTGTGTCATGCAAGATTACAATGAGTTAGTGACCAGGGTTCCAACCATCCATCCGTCTTTGTCAAGCAACTCCAGCAAGGGACCCCGAACTTCCCTTTTCTGAGCAACTGGGGGGTCCTTAGTGGACGTCAGAAGGCACTGTTGCGGCCGTAGCTGTTGCTCCACGATTCGTGCTGGGCCCTGAAGCGTCCTCCCCAGTCTGGTTCAAATGGTGACTGGTCCACCTGGTGGACCGAGCTTCACTGGCTCCACTTTAATGTTTGTGTTTCTTGTTGTTTCAACAAGTATAATATTACTGAAATGTAATTAGTAATGAGTTATATTACTGTGTTAAAGCAAAAAGGAATACATTACTTTATTTGCGTTACTTTTGTAACACGTTACTCCCAATACTGCCAATCAGTATACTGTATGTTTAGCTTATTCAAGGTATAAGAGAACTTGAGAATTAACATTACACCTGCTAATGGAGATGCTGTTGCTTAGTTGGTTAAAGTGCCTGTCTAGTAAACAGGAGATCCTGGGTTCAAGTCCCAGCAGCACCTTGTTGCATCCCACTGTACAACCTCTGTTTGCATCCCATCATCATGTCCACCCAATCCCCCTGCTACCCATTAAACAGATCACTTTGCATTCAGTCTCGTAATCACCATAAAAATTAGGTATCACTGAAATTTGAACTTGTGTTGCTGCAGTCAGAGTATACAGTGCTTATCCTGAATGGGCCAGTATAGTATATCGATCATTTTGTTGATAGCGCAGCAGGCTCGCTACGAATGACTCTTGACTCTGTTGCCCCTCTAAAAAAGAAGATAATAAAACAAAGACGGTTAGCTCCATGGTATAACACTGAAACTCGCAAATTAAAGCAAATATCGCCGAAACTTTGAAGAGTTGGCGTTCCACCAAACTGGAAAATTCTCGTTTAATCTGGCAAGATAGTCTTAAAACGTATAGGAAGGCCCTCCGTAATGCCAGAACAGCGTACTACTCGTCATTAATAGAGGAAAATAGGAACAACCCCAGGTTTCTTTTCAGCACTGTAGCCAGGCTAACAGAAGGTCACAGCTCTACTGAGCCAAGTATTCCCATAGCTCTTAGTAGTAACGACTTTATGAGATTCTTCAATGATAAAATTATAACTATTAGAAGCAAAATTCACCAAGACCTGCCTTTAACTGGCACTGACTTATCTCTAAACTCAGGAACCTTAGAAACAGCTGTAAAACCAGATACATGTTTTGACTGCTTTGCTTAACTTGATCTTTATCAATTTAATTCAATTATTTCTTCATCTAAACCCTCAACCTGCCTCTTAGACCCCATCCCGACTAGGCTACTTAAAGAAGTTTTACCATTAGTCAACACTTCGCTACTGGATATAACCAATTTGTCTTTATTAACAGGCTATGTACCACAGCACTTTAAAGTTGCTGTAATTAAACCTCTTCTGAAAAAACCAAACCTTGATCGAGATGTTTTAGCCAACTATAGACCAATATCCAACCTTCCATTTCTCTCTAAGATTCTTGAGAAAGCAGTCGCCAAACAGCTGTGCGACTTTCTGCATAGCAACAGCTTATTTGAGGATTTTCAGTCAGGATTTAGAGTTCATCATAGCACAGAGACAGCACTTGTGAAAATTACTAATGACCTCCTAATTGCATCAGACAAAGGACTTATCGCTGTACTTGTGTTATTGGATCTTAGCGCTGCATTTGATACCATTGACCATTATATCTTATTACAGAGATTGGAACATTTAATTGGCATTAAAGGGACTGCTCTAAGCTGGTTTAAGTCTTATTTATCAGATCGATCTCAGTTTGTTCATGAATCCTCTGTGCACGCCAAGGTTAGTCATGGAGTCCCACAAGGATCTGTGCTCGGTCCAATCCTGTTCACTTTATATATGCTTTCTTTAGGCAGTATTATTAGGAAACACTCCATAATCTTTCATTGTTATGCAGATGATACTCAGTTATATCTATCAATCAAGCCGGATGAAACTAATCAGTTAGCTAAACTTCAAACGTGCCTTCAGGATATTAAAACCTGGATGACTTGTAATTTTCTAATGTTAAACTCAGATAAAACTGAAGTTATTGCTCTCGGACCCAAGCACCTCCGTGACGCATTATCCAAAGATATAGTTACTCTGGATGGCATCACCCTGGCCTCCAGCACCACTGTGAAGAATCTTGGAGTCATCTTTGATCAGGACATGTCCTTTAATTCCCACTTAAAGCAAATTTCAAGGATCGCCTTTTTTCACCTACGTAATATTGCAAAAATCAGGAATATCCTCTCTAAAAATGATGCAGAAAAACTAGTCCATGCATTTGTTACTTCTAGGTTGGATTACTGCAATTCTTTGTTATCAGGCTGCTCGGAAAAGTCCATAAGGACTCTTCAGCTGATCCAGAATGCTGCGGCACGTGTTCTGACCGGAACCAGGAAAAGAGATTACGTTTCTCTTGTTTTAGCTTCTCTGCATTGGCTTCCTGTAAAATTTAGAATAGAATTTAAAATCCTTCTTCTCACCTTCAAAGCTCTTCACGGTCAGGCTCCATCTTATCTTAAAGAGCTTATAGTACCTTACAACCCTGCGAGAGCACTACGCTCCCAGAATGCTACACTGCAGTGCCCTGCTACGTCCTGCTACGTCCTGCTGTGCCTTGTAATGCCGCACAGCGTCCTGCTATGCCATGAACTACAGTGGTATGAAAAAGTGTTTGCCCCCTTCCTCATTTCCTGTTCCTTTGCATGTTTGTCACACTTGCAGAATTGTCCTAATTCAGTTACATTAGAGGATTTTCGAGCATGAACAGCCTTTATAAGTTCATACCACAACATCTCAATAGCATTCAGGTCAGGACTTTGGCTAGGCCACTCCAAAGTCTTCATGTTGTTTTTCTTCAGCCATTCGGTGGTGGACTTGCTGGTGTGTTTAGGATCATTGTCCTGCTGCAGAACCCAAGTTTGTTTCAGCTTGACTACATGAACAGGTGGTCGGACATTCTCCTTCAGGATCTCTTGGTAGACAGCAGAATTCATAGTTCCTTTTATCACGGCAAGTCTTCCAGGTCCTGAAGCAGCAAAACAGCCCCAGACCATCACACTACCACCACCATATTTTGCTGGTGGTATAATGTTCTTTTTATGAAATGCAGTGTTCCTTCTACGCCAGATATACTTGGACACACACCTTCCAAAGAGTTCCACTTTTGTCTCATCGGTCCACAGAATTTTGTCCCAAAAGTCTTGGGGATCATCAAGACTTTGAAGACAACTTTGAAGAAATTGAGACGAGCTTTGATGTTCTTTTTGCTCAGCAGTGGTTTTCTCCTTGGAACTCTGCCATGCAGACCATTTTTGCCCAGTCTTTTCCAGATGGTGGAGGCATGAACGCTGACCTTAACTGAGGCAAGTGAGGCCTGCAGTTCTTTGGACGTTGTTGTGGGGTCTTTTTGACCCCACAACAACGTTTCTCAATTGTTCCTGAATTTCTTTGGGTCTCGGCATGATGTGTAGCTTTTAAGGATCTTCTGGTGGACCTTACTGTGGTGGACCTTTACAAATTGCATTTTGTGTTTACTTGTGTTGTCCTTGACTATTGTTTAAATTGGTTTGATGTTCCGAAACACTTAAGTGTGACAAACATGCAAAGGAACAGCAAATGAGGAAGGGGGCAAACACTTTTTCACACCACTGTACTACAAAGAACTGCTACAAACTACTAATTTTTTCTATTTTTGTTATTGCCACTCTTCATTCTAACCCCAACCGGCCCGTCAGACATAGTAGTAGACATGAATAGTGATGATGACATAATGAATGTCTATATGCATTAATCAAAAAGAAATTTGATGTGTATATGCATTTATTAAAAAGAAAGTTGATGTGTTTATGCATAAATCAAAAAGAAAGTTGGTGTCATAATGAATTGTGATGATGACATAATGAATAGTGATGATATAATAAAAAGAAAGTTGATGTGTTTATGCATTTATTAAAAAGAAAGTTGATGTCATAATGAATTGTGATAACATAATGAATACTGATGATGACATAATGAATGGTGATGATATAATAAAAAGAAAGTTTATTTATTTATCCACTAATCTAAAAGGAAGTTGATGTCATAATTAATTTGATGATGACAAAAGGAATGGTGATGATATAATAAAAAAAAGTTGATGTGTGTATGAATTTATTAAAAAGAAAGTTGATGTGTATATGCATTTATCAAAACAAAAGTTGATGTGTATATGCATAAATCTAAAAGAAAGTTGATGTGTATATGCATTTATTAAAAAGAAAGTTGATGTGTATATGCATTTATTAAAAAGAAAGTTGATGTGTATATCCTCCTGAGAACCGAGGAAAATAAGTTTTTTCCTAATCATATTTTTTTGTGATTCCATACCTGTTTAGGGTTAAAAAACATCCTACAATTTACACATTTTAATTTTAATTTTTAATTTTTGTTTTACCCCCATCCTTTCAGCTAATAGCCGACTGCGCTGACCTATTGCGCCATAGAGACGAAGCCTGTCTGGTGTTTAATGAGCGGGAGCTCGATCTTTAAGCCACAAGCATTTGCTTTATGGCTTTTTGAGGTTGAGCTACACATGTATGCTTATCAGGCTATTTTCCTGTTACCCAGAAATTGGGGAAGCTGACTCATGCGGAAATGTAGAAGCTGGACGTGCATTGTATTGTTCTTACATCTCAAATGGATTCTGACTTTGAATTCAAATATTTGGCATCCAAGAAAATTTTT
>NW_022602909.1:0-30000 GCF_008692095.1 Etheostoma spectabile | reverse complement strand
AACACTTTTTAACAGTCAAACTGAAACACTGGCGGTGAGCTCCAGGTCCTCCAGCTGCAGACGGACATGGATAGCTTCAGACCCGCTCACCACTAGTGTTGGTGGATTAGCAAGCTAGCGTTAGCAAACTAACCCCGCTTATAAATAAATACATTTTAATTATCCTAACACTTTTAACAGTCAAACTCAAACAATGGGGTGAGCTCCAGGTCTTGCAGCCACGGACGGACCACCATCTATGGGTATAATGCGTGCCTTTTAAATTACTTTTTTTTTTTGTTAGCGGGTTGGTTGGTTAGTTCGCTAACGCTAGCTTGCTATTCCACCAACACTGGCGGTGGGCTCCCGGGGGGTTGCGCCGCTGCTACCGGGTCTGGAGCTTTCCGTGTCCCGCTGGAGATCAGATCCCGTCGAGGTCGGCAGCGGAGCTTTATAGCGATGTTTCCCCGCTGGCCGAGCCCCACTGACGGGGGACAGTGAGTTTAACTGTTAAAAAGTGTTGAGCTAATTAAAAGGTATTTACATTATTTAGAAGCGGGCTGGATGCTAGTAAGCTTATGCTAGCTTTCATGCTACATAACTAAGCCAGACAGAGTTGTCCCTCATCTGGGGATAGACTTTAATGCTTTACAAACACCAAAGCAAGTAAGCGCTGTGACTAACATTACTCTTCTGAAGTGATTTTAGAGAAGGACATCAGGTAGAAATACTCTGGTTGACTAGCATAACACCATTGTATTCATATAATAATCAATCCAGGCTCACGTGAATGACAGTGACTGCATGTTGCTTCCTCTAAATTTAAGGTTGTGGTTGACTAGCGGGGTCAGCTCGATAGTTTGACAAATTGATCAGACCTGCACGTCATGCGCACTAGAAACAGACCGTGTATCCAAGAACAGTTCAGTCAGTGGAAATGACGTTCGATCAGACACAGCCATCTATAGTAGATTAGTGTTACGTTTCCAGTGTCGCGGCTCCGAACCAAAACGTTAGTTGGGACAGACGGACCGCTTGTTTCTTTAGGATAACTATATTAGCTTTAGAACGGCTGGTAGCAGCTTTGTGCTTGGTTCTTTAGGCTAACTATATTAGCTTTAGCCTGGCTGGTAGCAGCTTTTTGCTGGTTTCTTTAAGCTAACTATATTAGCTTTAGACTGGCTGGTAGCAGCTTTCTGCTGGTTTCTTGAAGCAAACTATATTAGCTGTAGCCTGGCTAGTAGCAGCTTTCTGCTTGTTTTTTGGGGCTAACTGTATTAGCTTTTGCCTGTTTGGTAGCAACTTTCTGCTTTTTTCTTTGGGCTAACTGTATTAGCTTGAGCCTGGCTGGTAGCAACTTTCTGCTTGTTTCTTTGGGCTAACTATATTAGCTTGAGCTTGGCTGGTAGCAGCTTTCTGCTGGTTTCTTTAAGCTAACTATATTAGCTTTAGCTTGGCTGATAGCAGCTTTCTGCGGTGGGAAATGGCCGGGAGACGTTGTGATTATGTTGCATTAATCAGGGGATTTAGTTTGTATTTGTAGAGAACATAAAACACTGACTACTGTAGCGTCCCTGACTACCCATGAAAACTATGACATCACTGTATCAGCGGCAGCTGCTGCCTCCGGTACTTTTCTACACACAAAGAGCCTCACTTCCCATACCAATAAACCCCATCGGACTAACATCACATCCACACGTTGCCCACATGGCTACCTGTCTTAAAGGGGAATGGTCGGATGGTAATAATCATGTAAAGGAGAAACGGTGAAAGTTTACTTTTCTATCAAGCAGCAAAAAAGTATTAACGTCAACATCGTAACGTCCTGTGATGCGACCATCGCGCATGTGCACATTGCGATGTCAATGCTAAAACACAATATTGTTCAGCCCTAACTGACGGTATACTTCAGTAAGCTAGTTTGCCAATTTTATCTTGGGTAATGCCACATGTAAGTATATCTTAGTTTATTTAGAATCCCAACATAGGTTGTACTACGTACACTGTATAACAATACATTACGTGTTTCTTTATTTCATCTTACATTTTCGCTAGCCTACTGTATATACCACCGCATTACAATGTTGTGTAGTTATATTGTTTTTACAATTATCTTTGTTTAATATCTGTGACTCATTACTATCTAAGTCAGTGATTCCCAAAGTGGGGGTCGGGACCCCCAGGGGGGTCGCGAGCCAGAGAGGGGGGGTCGCGAGCTGATTTCCAGAAATAAAATAAAAATTTAAAAACGATTAGAAATAGCATAGAGTTAGCTATGATTTTAACACAAGATAAAACTAGTGGCTAAATTTAAAATAAAACCAAGCAACTAAATAAAAAGGGAACAGCTGTTTTGATTTTCTTTCTTTCTGAGTAGCGGTCTCCAACATTAACACTACAACTGCCGGGATTCCGGTCATTTTGACCGCAAGATTCTAAACTCTATAATCTGTCATGATAAATACCTAATTGCAATTTTAATGCAGGTATTGTGTTAGGATATCTTTAGAAAAACTAAATAACACCAAAATGTAAAATTTAACGTGTTTAATTATACACTTGAGTTGCCCAGGTGCTTCAATAACTCATATCATGGCATAGTAAAACGTAATTATTCCATTCACATCTGAAAAATATGGTATGTAAACATGCAAATAACACCTAAAAGTATTTTCTTTGAACATTTATAACCTAACGTAACCTGTCACTGCCTCCGTGTTGGTGTCTGCTGTGGTGCGCATTGCTCCTCGGACCGCGCCCCCCCCCTCCCCCCCCCGCTGCTCGGACCGCGCCCCGCTCCCTTTCCTCCTCTAAACTCGTGTCTCAGCTCCTCTGCCAGTTGCTGCCTGAACTTCCTCCAGACAATGTCCCTGCTGGTGCCCTCCTTGGAGAGGATGTGTGTGATTCCAGGCAGTTTGAGGATGTATAAAGTTGTATAAACACGTAGGCAGCCACCGGTCATCTAGCTCCGTGTACCGCTCCGTCCACAGAGCGAGCGCCCGGCGCTGCCTTCTGGTCCAGAACGGAGTCCATCCACGCCGTACTCATGGTGGTAGCAGCGTTACCTACTCTGGCTTTACCTTCGGCCCATCGCTGATGCCCACCCTTGCTACTCCAGACCGCTTATGACGTTTCTCTGACAGAGACGCTGATGGTAACTAAGCAACCAATTTGCATCTTCAACCGTGCGAAAGATTAAAACCAACACCACGAAATACCGAATACTGTATGGCCGAAATAGGTAAAAGGGATTTTATTTTTTTTTGGCCTAGTGTGTAATGTATATAAAAACTATTTTAAATTAAAATATAGAGCTTTTTAACTTGCTGTGCTCCAAACATATTACACATCCACCTCATTAGGTGAGATTAAGTTCAAATTAAAGTAATGAGTAAATTACTGTAGAATAATGTCATGGCTGTTGTGTTATTTTGTGTCGTCAATATGCTCATGTTTGGATACGCCTGTAGTGCGTGCGCGATTGCGCGCAATGTTTATAGTGTGGGGGGGGGGGGGGGGGGGTCGCGAGTCACTTGCACCGTTACTTTGGGGGTCGCGGGCTGAAAGTTTTGGGAACCCCTGAATTAGGGGAACCTAGAAAATAGCAGCATAATTTTGGATCTGATTTCCGACTATGCTATCACAACAACGCGATGATTTTAATACCAAATGGTCGTGATCTTATAGTGCTTGGTACTCTGCGTTGCGGTGGCTGCAGCAACCTCGGTAGGAATCTGGGTCACGGCACCTGTGAGAAGCTACTTTTCTGTTGTTTCTTTGAATTACTACATCTTCTGCTTTACTTTACATTGATAGAAACTGGACAGCTTAGCCTAAAAGTCCTGCAAGAGTCCCCAAATTTTGGACTGTAACAAACGGTTAACTGGCCTTCTATACACTTGCCAACAAAGATCACCACTGTTTGCATGCAATGGTGTAAGAACGTAGCTATTGCTAATGCTGAACGTAGGGCTAGTGGCGCAATGGATAACGCGTCTGATTACGAATCAGAAGATTCTAGGTTTGAATCCTGGCTAGCTCATACTGTCAACAGTTGATATTTCAGAGTTCCCACTATGCTTTCACAACAAGGCCCTACTGCTACCAAGTGGCCGTGATCTTCCAGTGCAGGGGTGGCGAATCTGCGGCTCTTTGCCTGCTCCTTTGAGGCTCTTGCCTTACTGCGTGGCTGGGTTAAAAAAATAAATGAAAAAACTTTATTTTACATATTTATAAATACATATACTGTGTATATAAGACCCTTTTGCGTTTGGTATCGCGTCGGTCTGTAACATTATAGGACATAGAACAATTTTCAGTCCGATTGTGATTGTAACTATTGGCTAGTTAGCTAACGGTAGCTTCCATGCTACATAAATAAGCCAGACAGAGTTCCAGAGTTCCAAATGCTCCAGTCCTTTCTTTACATTAATACTGGTTCTTAACATGCTTCCACTGGCTCAGATTATGGAAAACAACAAAATAAGTTACCATAGTTATACGGACAACACACTAATTTGCATAACCTTATCGTCAGGGGACTATAGTCCAATACATAAACTGACTGAGTGCATCAAACAAATTAACGACTGGATGTGCCAGAACTTTCTGAAATTAAATGAAGGAAAAACTGAGGTGGTTGTTTTTTGAGCAAAAGAGGAACGATTAAAAGTCTGCGCTCACCTTCAAACAACAATGTTAAAAACAACAGATAAATCCAGAAATCTTGGTGTAGTCATGGACTCTGACCTGAATTTTAACAGCCACATTAAGACAATTACAAAGTCAGTCTATTATCACCTTAAGAATATATCAAGGGTCAAAGGACTTATGTGTCAACAGGATTTGGAAAAACTGGTCCATGCTTTCATCTTCAGTAGACTTGACTACTGTAACGGTGTCTTTACAGCTCTCCCTAAAAAATCAATCAGACAGCTGCAGCTGATTCAGAACGCTGAAGGCTGAAGACCTTTCTTTTTGATGTTGCCTTTCTTTAAATGGTTGTTAATTTCTTTAATGTTTGATTTTGTATACTGCACTGTAACTTTTATTCTTGTGTTTTATCTATTTTTATTTTTTAACTCTTTTTTAACTCTTTTTGTGTAAAGCACTTTGAATTGCCCTATGGCTGAAAGGTGCAATACAAATAAAGCTTCCTTGCCTTGCCTTGAATAGGTTATCACTATTAGTGGAAATCGGTATTTCTCTGCTTTTTAGGTTGCCGTGGCGGAGTGGTTAAGGCGATGGACTTGAAATCCATTGGGGTCTCCCCTCGCAAGTTTGAATCCTGCCGACAAAGAAAGCCATCCTTTAATGGTGGTCACACATCCTTCTATGGCAGATGTGCCTTCATGGACAATATTGTAATACCTCATAGGTACTGGAAGACTCTGTTGCATCTCTGAGCATTTATTTTCAGTCTCAATGACCAGATGTGTTGCAAGATTTGCAGTGAACGTTATATTGTCCAACAATGGTGGTATAGTGGTGAGCATAGCTGCCTTCCAAGCAGTTGATATGGCTTTGATTTCAAGCAGGTATTATGGTAGAGTCTTTTAAAAGAGCTGCAGAAGCTGTAATGTAGTATATTTATTGTTTTACACTCCAGTATTTAGGCAGAACCATTTCATTTCAGAAACTGATGCTTTATTAAACATAGATACAAAGCATAGTATTTAGCAGAGGATGGTTTCGATCCATCGACCTCTGGGTTATGGGCCCAGCACACTTCCGCTGCGCCACTCTGCTCTGGAATAGCTGCCAAAGTCTGTGATTGACATTTTGATGGAAGGTGGCAACCAAGGTTCCAACCGCTCACGGGTTGGAAAGTTAAGCATTTGGTAGACCTTGCAACTATCTTTTATGTGAGCTTCCTGGTTACTCACACATTGATTATTCACATGTAACACTTGTGAGTTTCTGTTTTTTTTAAAAACAGGGCATTGTGAGTACAGATATAAACATCAGTAAGGAGTTTACCAAGTAGCCTCGTATCATTTTAGTTTGGACACCAAGTGAGGCTTACCACGATGGTTTGGACTGGGTCGACTAGGGTTTCCGGCTGCTCTTGTAATTGTCAGCCCAAACATATGGGCGTTCATGGAGACATGGAAGAAAGTCACTAGGGTGGCAATTTGCTTGACAATGGCAATACATTGCGCGGGATGTTAATGGCATCTTATTGACCTTGTACCCCAATGTGCAATACAGGCTAAATCCCATGGTGGGAATCAAGATCCACCAATGTTTCTGTCTACAATGTCCACCTGAATCAAGAAATGTCCCTGCCAAATGGGAAATAGACTGACAATTGGGTCAACATTGTGCAATTATCTTCAAAATGTCCAACTGAGTCCACAGATATACCTGCCAGATGGGAAATAAACTGATAACTGTCTTCATGGTCTAAACGTGTCAAATATTGCCGTACAATGCCCACATTGAGTCCAGGTGTGTCCGTTTTGGTTCCTGATCCATGCTATTACCCCTAAAGATCACAACTAGGCCAAGGGCAACTGGACTTGGTGAAAGGTTCTCTGCAGAAGTTTTGTCTCTCATCTAAGAGACTTCTTTAGTTGTTTTTTTTTACACAGAAAGGGTTGGACACAGAGCCCACTCCCCCACCCATATCTGACATTTGGTAGCTGTGGGGAAAGGGGGGTTCCAAAGCTAACAGACCATTCAACAAGCAATTCTGATATTGTATACTATACTGTACTATACTGGCCCATTCAGGATGAGCACTGTATACTCTGACTGCAGCAACACAAGTTCAAATTTCAGTGATACCTAATTTTTATGGTGATTACAAGACTGAATGCAAAGTGATCTGTTTAATGGGTAGCAGGGGGATTGGGTGGACATGATGATGGGATGCAAACAGAGGTAATTTCTGCAACAACAAGGTGCTGCTGGGATTTGAACCCAGGATCTACTGTTTACTAGACAGGCACTTTAATCAACTAAGCCACAGCACCTCCATTAGCAGGTGTAATGTTAATTCTCAATTTCTCTTTTACCTTGAATAAGCTAAACATGCAGTGTACTGATTGGCAGTATTGGGAGTAACGTGTTACAAAAATAACGCAAATAAAGTAATGTATTCCTTTTTGCTTTAACACAATAATATAACTCTTTACTAATTACATTTCAGTAATATTATACTTGTTAAAACAACAAGAAACACAAACATTAAAGTGGAGCCAGTGAAGCTCGGTCCACCAGGTGGACCAGTCACCATTTGAACCAGACTGGGGAGGACGCTTCAGGGCCCAGCACGAATCGTGGAGCAACAGCTACTGCCGCAACAGTGCCTTCTGACGTCCACTGTTCCTTCCTTGCAAACAGAGGTAATCGCTGCAACAACAATGTCCTGCTGGGATTTCAACCCATGATCACCTGTTTACCAAACAGGCAGTTTAACCAGCCACAGCACCCCCTTGAGCACTACTCACGAACAAACAACAAACTTACCAAATTGCAGCTCAAATTTCTAGAATGAAAGCTTAACTTTCTAGAACTGCATCTTTACATTCTAGAACTTCAACCTAACATTCTAGAACTGCCAAGTAACATTCTAGAACTGTAACATTTCAGAAGTTTTAAGTGAAATTTTTGGACCGCAACTCAAAACTTGTGCAGTGCCTGGCTAGCTCAGTCGGTAGAGCATGAGACTCTTAATCTCAGGGTCGTGGGTTCGAGCCCCACGTTGGGCGGTGGTATTTTAGAGAATAGGAATGCCTGACTTCCGCACCGTATAATGTGGCTGTATTGGGTAGATCATCTGTCAATCGCAAGATTAGCAGTTCCATCCCAGTGTAAAAATCCCTGTAATTTACCAGACTAAAATGTGCCTGCATCCTACGATCATGGCCTGTGCTGACCTCCTGTTCCTCAGATCAAACTAAAGTCTGGTGACAATGCATGTTTAAATTCTAAAACTTCAACCTATTATTCTAGAACTGCAATTTAACATTCCAGAACTGCAGCTTAAAAGAAAGTTGATGTGTATATGCATTAATCCAAAATAAAGTTGATGTGTATATGCATTAGTAAGTAGACCTTGTGGCGCAACGGCAGACTGTCAGTAGAAATAAACCTTTTGTTGTAAGAAAACTTGTTTAATTTGTTATGAATCTTTTTTGTAATTTTACATATGTTTAAACATATCAGAAAACATCGATATTCCAGTATTCATAATCAATATTGCAATATCACATTTTTTCAATATCGTGCAGCCCTAGTGTGTGTGTGTGTGTGTGTGTGTGTGTGTGTGTGTGTGTGTGTGTGTGTGAGAGAGAGAGACAAATATAAAAAGCTTCAAGTAGACTCTAATAATATAATCATATTGTTTCTTCCACTTATTAAAAAATCTGACTTTACTGCCACTATCTGTTTCTGCTTCAAAAAAGTTGGTTTCACGCTTATATTGCAAAAAGTCCTTTGAGCATAAATGGGCGTGGCCTATATCTGGAGACTCAGCTTAATTCTGTGAACTTGGATGTAAAGACTTTTAATTTTTAATGTCAAATGTGGGAGTTATAGGTAAAAATACGTTTGACCTCACTGTAGCACCACTTCGTGGTCCGAATGTGTATTATTTGGTAAGGAGCAGGAGCATTTTTTTATGTTTAAAAAAGAATCTTACTCTTCAAATGAAAGGTCAACCTCCTTAAAATCCTTTCCATAAAGTTGTCAAAAATTTAGAATAATAATCAGAGCCTCTCAGTGGCAAAACAAGCACTTTTGTGAAGGTATATACTAGGGGTGATCCGAGTACCCGGCTGAAACGAGTATCCGGTACGGATAAAGCACTTTTGCCGAGTACAAGTATTATCCGAGTAATATGAGTCAATATCCGTGCTCGGATTGAATAAAACTCCTCAACTGGCCGCGCAGCGTTCTGTGATAATCACAGCGCCCCCCCCCCGCCTACAAACACGCTCGGATCAATCACACACACACAGAACAAGGAGAAATGCTCTCTCTCTCTCTCTCTCTCTCTCTCTCTCTCTCTCCTGCTCCGTCAGTCACTCAGGTCTGCGGATCTGTTCCGTTAATGTTTAGGGTTTCTTCAGCTTCAGGTTTGTTTTTAACTTCGGTTTGTAGTCCTTACATAGTAACCAGTAGATTTCTGGTGAACGTGGGGTTTGTAGTCCTTACATAGTAACCAGTAGATTTCTGGTGAACGTGGGGTTTGTAGTCCTTACATAGTAACCAGTAGATTTCTGGTGAACGTGGGGTTTGTAGTCCTTACATAGTAACCAGTAGATTTCTGGTGAACGTGGGGTTTGTAGTCCTTACATAGTAACCAGTAGATTTCTGGTGAACGTGGGTTTCAGACATGCTGCTTGGTTTACACACACACATAACACGGAGAAATGCTCTCTCTCTCTCTCTCTCTCTGGTCTGCGGATCTGTTCCGTTAACATTTAGGGTTTCTTCAGCTTCAGGTTTGTAGTCCTTACTTAGTAACCAGTAGATTTCTGGTGAACGTGGGTTTCAGACATGCTGCTTGGTTTAAATGCAACTCCCGTTGCGTCTCTGCCATCAGAATTCTTTTTTTTTTAACTGTCAGCTGACTCACACACACACACACACACACAACACACACACACATTTCACACATACCTGGTGTGGAAATAAAAAATAAAAAAAATCAACCAAAAACAAAAAAAATCACACTGATCGTAAAAAAAGTTAAAGTTAATAAAAGAAAGTTATATTGAGTATGAAAACTCTTGTTCATTACATTTTACTTCATAATTGCAACCGCATGTGTTGTATTCATTGTTGCAAAACGTTCTGTATATAGTTTGTTTGTTTCCATGACAACACCATTGATCTGAAGCTCATGTAAATAGTTTTCAAATCAGCAATAAATATAACAATTTCTGATCAACTCATATCAATTGCATGCTTTAAATAACATACCGGTTAAAGCCCCGCCCATTTCAAGACAAACCGACCCACTTCCGGGTTAAATCTAACCACTTCCGGTCCAGTCCGAGTACGGATCCGGATACAGATAATTCATGTGGTAAACAGATACAGATACAGATACAGATAATGCTGTACTCGCTCATCCCTAGTATATACAAGCTGGACATTTTCCTCTTTAACTCATATTGTAGCTTGTTTCGCCGCTGCCGACTGCAGACCTCGCTTAATACTACACCAATGTCAAAGATTGTTATCTATCAGTCACTTAGACACAAAAACATAGGAAAATAGGGTTCAGGTTTTGAAAAACGGAAGACATCCCTTGAAAGTCCTATATTGTAAAAATGGAGATGTCTGTGTCTTTCTTTGATTCAAAACCAGGCTGATGTGCAATATAAATACTGTGAAAGTAACAAAACGCTTAATTCACACAGCCAGTTTTCTAGAAACTGTGCCTTTAAAAGAGACGTCATGACTACACTTTAATGTCAGGGCATGATCTGGAAAAGCTTGATACTATTGTTATGTCTAGGGGGCTTCCAGAGTGATGATGTGTATATGCATTAATCTCAAAGAAAGTTAATGTGTACTGTACATACATTAATCGGTAGACCTCGTGGCGCAATGGTAGCGCGTCTGACTCCAGATCAGAAGGTTGCGTGTTCAAATCACGTCGTGGTCAGATGTTTAGGGGTGGCAGTAGCTCAGTCAGTAGGGAACGAGAATGTCTGGCCACTACCAGGTGTTCTTAAGCAAGGCATCTCTCAGGGTGCTGGCCAGCTCTGGCATTTCTACATTTAGGCATGAATAGGTCCTGAGCATGTGTGTGTTTTTCAGACCTGTGTGTGATTACTAACAAAGAGTGTAAATTGTGTCAAAAAGTAGTATACATATTACATTAATTTTTCAAAAAGAAAGATGATGTACATTAATCTAAAAGAAAGTTGATGTGTATGTGCGTTAATCAAAAAGAAAGTTGATGTGTGTCTGCATTAACGCTCTGGGCCCTGAGGCCATTTTTACAGTTTAATTTCCGTCTGGATTTATTTTATATAAAAGCTTGTAAAACATCAACCCTGTTGTCTACAGTCAAGAAATGAACATCATTTTTTTTAGGACAAACTGGGCTATTGGAATATTTGGGTTGCAGTGAGGTCACTTGCATGTTAAAAATGGTTGTAGGGCCTTTAAGATAAATAAATAAATAAATAAATAAATGAATCTTCCAGATATGTATCGATATCACAGACATATAAGTAAAACCTAAGCCATTTTCCATTCTAAAACACTTCTCATATGTCTTGGGAGTCACACTGTGAAGAAATAATCATTATAACTTATACAGTTGACAAAATACATGCATTTTTTCCAAAAAAGTCAAGACGTTTCGCTCTCATGACATTTAGTAGTAGCCAGTAATAACATAATAATGTCATATATATTGATATTACACCCACAGCAATGTTATACAAGCAAATATGTGTCTAAATATTGCATTATTTGGCCTTCAATAGAGTCTATAGGCATTTTTGTCCCCTCTGGCCTTCCATACAAGAGGGGTGCCTTTATCTCCCATATATGGGCATGTACTTCCTGAAACAATAGACGGGACAGACAGGGCAGACGTGGAGTAGCGATCCAGCGGCGGAAAATGAGCCAAAACGCGATGAATTATGGATAAAAAGTGGATCAATTTTGGATATAACAGTATGGATTTAAAGCCCAAAGAGGCTGAAGTTCCAGGCTGGATAGAAAATCCCCTGTAGAGGCTAGAAAGACCCGGAAAAGACCTCCGTAAAGCCGAAAGTGAGTAAATCCCTTGTATGGTTCAAAAGTTATTAAACTATGAATCAGAGGTACTTTTTTACTCGTGGGCGAGTGTCTCGGGCTCAGAGGGTTAACTAACATTTTAGTTAGCAGTAATTAGCCTGTGTCTGTTAATGTTAACTAGCATGTTAGTTAGCAGTAATTAGCCTGTGCCTATGTTAATGTTAACTAGCATGTTAGTTAGCAGTAATTAGCCTGTGTCTGTTAATGTTAAGTAGCATGTTAGTTAGCAGTAATTAGCCTGTGCCTATGTTAATGTTAACTAGCATGTTAGTTAGCAGTAATTACTTACGGTTACAACTTTCAGACAGGTTGCTCATGTCACATTTACGTCGTCAGTTGGAGGCTGCGCAGTAACGCTCAGCATCACCGGAAAAGCGCTTCTAATAGACTTCACTGGTCTCCATGGAAACAACGGGACCTGTTGGTCCACTTCTTTAACTGTCTATGGTTTCACTCACTCACTTAAAACAACTACTAACTGGCTCTATTAGACTACAAGTTAGTGCTAGCTTGTAGGCTAATAGAGCCAGTTAGGTCAGTTGGGTCAGTGTTTTCTTTCTTTCATTCCAATTTCAGGTCTGTCAGTCACAGTGAAAACCACAAAATATACATACATACAATATACATGAAATAATAATAATACTGACAAAATATAAGAATATAAGAACAAATATTTAAATATGTACAAGATGGGAAAAACAAAATCTGCAACTGTTTAAGTATGCTAAAATGTAAATGAACCAATCGTGCCGGTTGCCCTTATTGCAATATTGTGGTGTCTCAGAGTCTCATCTACCCCCCAGGGATGACGCGTTGAAGAGTTTTATTGCCTGTGGTAGGAATGATTTCCTGTAGCGGTCCATGCTGCATTTAAACTGTCGGAGCCTCTTTGAGAAGGAGCTCCTCTGTAGGACCAGTGGGGGGTGGAGAGGGTGGTCAGTGTTATCCATGATAGATAACAGTTTGATCAGTGACCTCCTCTCCACCACAGCTTCAAAAGTGTCCTGTTTGCAGCCGATCACGGAGCCAGCCTTCCTGATCAGTTTGTTCAGTCTGTTTGTGTCGCTGGCTCCGATGCTGCTGCCCCCCCCAGCAGATGGCGGAGGACAACAGAGCGCTGGCCAGAACAGACTGGTAGAAGATCTCCAACATCCTGCTGCACACGTTGAAGGGATCTCAGCTTCCTCAGGAAATAGAGTCTGCTCATCCCCTTCTTGTAAACGGCAGTGCTGTTGACCTTCCAGTTCAGCCTGCTGTCAATGTTGACACCCAGGTATCTGTACTCCTCCACCATCTCCACGTCACTTCCCAGGATGCAAAGGGGCTGCGGAGCCGTTCCCTTCCTCCTGAAGTCGATCACCATCTCTCTGGTCTTATCCACGTTCAGAAGCAGGTGATTCTTACCAGACCACTCCACAAAGTCACCCACCAGTGCCCTGTACTCTCCCTCCTGTCCATCCCTTATACACCCAACAACTGCAGAGTCATCAGAAAACTTCTGTAGGTGACATGACTCTGAGTTGTACTGGAAGTCTGTGGTGTACAAGGCGAACAGAAAAGGAGACAACACAGTCCCCTGTGGGGCCCCCGTGCCACTCACCATCAACTCAACATCAGATGGAACACGGTCCAGACCGACAAACTGTGGTCTGTCTGTCAGGTTGTCAGTGATCCAGGAGACTATGGACGCACCAACACCCATCACCCGCAGCTTCTCACCTAGTAGCAGAGGCTGGATGGTGTTGAATGCACTGGAGAAATCAAAAAATGTGATTCTCACCATCCAGGTGCAAATGAGCTCGCTGCAGAAGATAGATGACAGCGTCGTCCACTCCCAGTCGAGGCTGGTAGGCAAACTGTAGAGGGTCCAGAGAAGAACTCACCTGCGGCCTCAGGTAGGCCAAGACCAGCCTCTCCCGCACCTTCATCACATGGAATGTGAGAGCCACTGGGCGGTAGTCCTTAAGGCCAGATGGAGTCGACTTCTTGGGGACCGGGACAAGGCAGGACGTCTTCCACCCTCTTCAGGCTCAGGCTCAGGTTGAAGAGGTGATGGAGAACACCAGACAGCTGACTGGCGCAGGTCTTCAGGACCCTGGGGCTGATGCCGTCCGGGCCAGCAGCCTTGCGCTGGTGTAGCCTTTCCAGCTGTCTCTTCACCTGGCCAGGTGTGAATGTCCTCTCCCCCCATTGACACTTCAATGGGGGGAGAGGAAATGGGAGGAGGGCTGACTACAGGGGAGTGAGAAGGGAGGTGTGGGAACAAAAGAGGGGGGGGAGGAGGCAATGAGGGGGTGCAGGGGGTTGGTGGAGTGGTAGAGGAGGCAGTTCTACTGGGGATTGAAAACCAGGGCCTTCTGCTTGTAGAGCAGACGTGATAACTACTACACTATGAAACCTCTGTAAAAGGCACAACCTGTCTCACTCCTTTGACATATATCACTAGACAAACAACAAAGACAGTCCATAATACAGTAATATTTTCATTCATGGGTACACTGCCAAGAATGAGAGACAAAACATATTTGAAGAACTTTAAGAAAGTCCATTTTCCATTCATTTTTACAATTCTATGTATAACTATGCCCTAATTGACTGAGAAAAGAAGGCATTGCTGTGGTTTTTATTCAATTGTTGTTCGACCCTTTTCAAACGGTAACAGGACATAGTTCTCATTTCAAACCATAAGCCTGATTCCACTAGGGATTGAACCCAGGACCTTCTGCATGTAAAGCAGACGTGATAACTACTACACTATGGAACCTCTGACATACTGTCATCTTTAACATAATCAGAACAATACAGTAAAAATAATGGCTTGAGGTGAGGTTCTGAAAAGACATGGGCTTATATTTTATTATTTGCATTCAATTCTTTCTTAAGACTTTTTAAATAACAATTACCAGGTGGTACCAAATCCATAGTTCTTACTTTAAAGCATAAGTCTGGTTCCACTGGGGATTGAACCCAGGACCTTCTGCGTGTAAAGCAGATGTGATAACTACTACACTATGGAACCTCTGACGTACTGTCATCTTTAACAAAATCGGAACAATACAGGAAAAATAATGGCTTGAGGCGAGGTTCTGAAAAGACATGGGCTTATATTTAATTATTGCATTCAATTCTTTCTCAAGACTTTTTAAATAACAATTCCCATTTGGTACCAAATCCATAGTTCTTACTTTAAGGCATAAGTCTGGTTCCACTGGGGATTGAACCCAGCACCTTCTGCGTGTAAAGCAGACGTGATAACTACTACACTATGGAACCTCTGTAATACTGTTATTTTTAACATAATCAGAACCATACTGTAAATAAAATGGATGGAGGTCAGGTTCTAAGAAGTAAAACTAATGCAAGAGCACTGAAGAAGTCTTTCAGATAGACAATATGTCTTTGGAGCATGTTTTTTTTGATTGTCGAGTATAGTTCACTCCAATTTTTAAGACTTTTCAAGGGACGCCTGCCAGGTGATAACAGGACATAGTTCTTACTTTAAACCTTAAATTTGGTTCCACTGGGGATTGAACCCAGGACCTTCTGCGTGTAAAGCAGATGTGATAACTACTACACTACAGAACCTCTGTGATATCGCTTTTCTTTATATAACCTGCATATAAATGTGACCTGAACCATAGACTGTAGAATTAGCTGTACTGTAGCTCCGGTTCTGAAAAGTGAAAACAATGCAACGGTGAACGAAGTGAAGTGAGGATTCTTTTCAGCACTGTAGCCAGGCTGACGGATGGTCACAGCTCTATTGAGCCAAGTATTCCCATAGCTCTTAGTAGTAACGACTTTATGAGATTCGTCAATGATAAAATTACAACTATTAGGAGCAAAATTCACCAAGACCTGCCTTTAACTGGCACTGACTTATCTCTAAAGTCAGGAACCTTAGAAACATCAGTAAAACCAGATACGTGTTTAGACTGCTTTGCTTCACTTGATCTTTATCAATTTAATTCAATTATTTCTTCATCTAAACCATCAACCTGCCTCTTAGACCCCATCCCGACTAGGCTACTTAAAGAAGTTTGACCATTAGTCAACACTTCTTTACTAGATATAACCAATCTGTCTTTATTAACAGGCTATGTACCACAGTACTTTAAAGTAGCTGTAATTAAACCTCTTCTGAAAAAGCCCAACCTTGATCCAGATGTTTTAGCCAACTATAGACCTATATCCAACCTTCCATTTCTTTTTAAGATTCTTGAGAAAGCAGTCGCCAAACAGCTGTGCGACTTTCACAACTTTTGCCTAGTTCTCTATTCTGTCGGGGCTTAACTCTGTCTACCCAACATCTTCTTTTTTTTTCTTGTTCTGTCTTGGCAAGAAGTATTATGCTTTTGGGTTGTCTGTCCATCTCAACATCAGAATCAGAAACATTTTATTGATCTGTGAAGGGAAACTCTTAAAAAAGGACTGCTCCTTCGAGCCGGATTTGAACCAGCGACCTAAGGATTTCAGGTTCATGCCCCTACAGTTCTCCACTCTACCAACTGAGCTATCGAAGGGAGATAACATACAGAACACACTTCCCATTCTTGTTGATGTGATAACGCAGGACCCCTTGGGGGGATTTTCTGAATCATCAGGGACTGTAGCTCAGTGATAGAGCGCACTTCCAGTCTCAATGCCCAGATGTATTACAAGATTTGAACTTTGCATCGTGCAGTGATGGTGGTATAGTGGTGAGCATTGGTGCCTTCCAAGCAGTTAACATGGGTTTGATTCCCAGCCATCGCATTAGCTTTCTTTGAGTGATGTTAATTGCTTTATTTGACAAGAAGTCAGCAGAAAGGTTACTTGCACAACCTGGTTTGATAAAACATTAGATCTCTTTGGGCTGCACGATTATGGCCAAAGTTATAATCACGATTAGTTTGATCAATATAGATTATCACAATTATTTGTTGATTTTCTACTTCAAAGTGCCGGAAAGGAAGCTTTCACCAATCGAAAAAAAAACCTTCGCAAAGAAAAAGCCAATACTTTATTAAAAAATGCCAAAACTTTATTAAAAAATGTTATCACACTTTGTCATTTTTCTCTGGCATTGTTGATTATTAGAATATTGTAACCAGCATTAAGTGAGTAGGTTTAGGTCTGTGTGAATATGGGCTGAGCATTTACCTGGACTGAATATGTGAACATCTTCTTTTGCATTTTCACTGTAAAGAGCCATTACTCCTCCATGTAGGGTAGGGATGAGCGAGTACAGCATTATCTGTATCTGTATCTGTATCTGTTTACCACATGAATTATATGTATCCGGATCCGTACTCGGACTGGGCGGGGCCTAAACCGGAAGTGGTCAGATTTAACCAGGAAGGGGGTCGGGTTCTCTTGAAATGTGCGGGGCTTTAACCGGTATGTTATTTAAGCCTGTAATTGATATAAGTTGATCAAAAATTGTTATATTTATTGTTGATTTGAAACTATTTACATGACAGCATCAAGCTTCAGATCAGTGGTGTTGTCATGGTTACAAACAAACTATATACAGAACGTTTTGCAACAATGAATACAACACATGCGGTTGCAATTATGAAGTAAAATGTAATGAAAAAGAGTTTTCATACTCAATATAACTTTTACTTTTTATTTTTTTTATGATCAGTGTGATTATTTTTTTTTTGGTTCTTTTTTATTTTTTATTTCCACACCGTGTGTGTGTGTGTGTGTGTGTGTGTGTGTGTGTGTGTGTAAGAGAGAGACACAGAGAGAGAGGGGGCGGGGGGCAGCTGACAGTAAAAAAAAAAAAAATCTCCGATGGCAGAGACGCAACTGGAGTCGCATTTAAAACAAGCAGCATGTCTGAAACCCACGTTCAGCAGAAATCTACTGGTTACCATGTAAGGACTACAAACCCCACGTTCACCAGAAATCTACTGGTTACTATGTAAGGACTACAAACCGAAGTTAAAAACAAACCTGAAGCTGAAGAAACCCTAAACGTTAACGGAACAGATCCGCAGACCCGACTGCCTGCCTGACGGAGCGGGAGAGCGAGCGAGAGAGAGAGAGAGAGAGAGAGAGCATTTCTCCATGTTCTGTGTGTGTGTGATTGATCCGAGCGGGTTTGTAGGCGGGGGGGGGGCGCTGTGATTATCACAGAACGCTGCGCGGCCAGTTGAGGAGTTTTATTCAATCCGAGCACGGATATTGACTCATATTACTCGGATAATACTTGTACTCTGCAAAAGTGCTTTATCCGTACCGGATACTCGTTTCAGCCGGATACTCGGATCACCCCTAATGTAGGGCGTCAGAATTTGGGTTTCTTGAAAATGGTTCTTTGAGTACAGGTAAACTTAGAATGCTAAAACAGGATTTAGAAGAAAAGAAGAAAAATGTTTGAGGGGCAAAAATGAAAAGCACTCAAGATCTGATATAAATAGAGAAAAATAAGCAATGTTCTAATCAGTGGTTGAAAGAAGCCAAATGTAAAAAAAAAAGAAAAAAAGAGGGTGCATCAACAGTTAACTCCAGAGAAGACAGAAAACAAAGAAAGGACATATGAACGCTGTCACTAACGCATTTTCTCTCTATCCAAGTCCTAAAGATGGCAAACAAAGTTCCTGGGGCTTGAGGGAAGAACAACAGAGGACCAGAAGCAGGAGGCTGTGAAAAAATACAAGGAGATGCAATGGTTTGGTGGCTAGAGACTGTGCAGCCCGGTCCTGGTTCCACCTGCTCAGGCCTTCTAGCAGAAACAGCTGAAAGTTTAGGCTGTTGGCCTTTGTTCCTGAAATTAAAGTTGTACTGTGTTAACATTTTGCCTTCCCTCATTATTGAGAAGAACATTAAACACTATATTATAATATAATGTAATATAAATGATTTTACATTAAATAGTAGTGCTGGGTACCATTTCAAGGGATAATTTGGGCTGCACTGGACCAGCAGAGGGTGCAGCA
Organism: Etheostoma spectabile; assembly: GCF_008692095.1. Lineage (NCBI taxonomy): Eukaryota > Metazoa > Chordata > Actinopteri > Perciformes > Percidae > Etheostoma > Etheostoma spectabile. The sequence continues at coordinate 11,317 of NW_022602909.1, read as the reverse complement.
CCAGTTGGAGCAGCAGGGTCAGCAGCAGTTGACGGAGCTGGGCCAGCTGCAGCAGCAGGTGTGGCTGTCTGCACATTAGTTTTCTAATACAAATATCAAAGAAATCAACAGCCACAGATAAAAGTCAATTTTAACAACATACATTATGGTTGCATCTTTAGTATATTTCTATAAGTATCCCAATTAACTTTACTTTCTTAGTGTAAAATCTACATGTGCAGACCTGTGCTCCACAAAAAGAGACATCTGCCCCCGCTGCTGTAATTAACCGAACTGTACTAAAATGGCCTCCACAGTCACCAGATCTCAACCCAATAGAGCATCTTTGGGATGTGGTGGAACGGGAGCTTCGTGCCCTGGATGTGCATCCCAAATCTCCATCAACTGCAAGATGCTATCCTATCAATATGGGCCAACATTTCTATGAAGAATCAGGTCAAACACAGTATTAGTATGGTGTTCCTAATAATCCTATAGGTGTTTGTATGTGAGTGTCGAGTATTGTTATTGTTGGATTCAGGTCCAAATTTTGACATTTTAGTGCAATGCAAAGGTGCATAACAGATTGCTTTCTACTTACGTGGAGCGATGCAAAGCAGGGGGGCCAACTAGTCAAGGAACAGCAAGAGACTTGGTATTTAAGAATACAAACTGACTATGTGACAGATGTGTAATCTGTCATGTCCTGCCTTCTGAAGATCTAGCCAGGAGCCATTCCTCGCCTAAAACAATATGAGTCATTCCAGTAAGTGAACAGGAAACTCACATCTACAAGATAAACTTGGAAGATATGACTCCCTGATGGTCTAGTGGCTAGGATTTGGTGCTCTCACCGCTGCGGTCTGGGTTCAATTCCTGGTCAGGGCTTGACAGATGCAGGTGTAACATTTGAAAGACTAAGTTCCTGGACTTGTTTTTGGTTGATTTGTATTTGTCAAATTCTTCCTCATTAATTTAACGCTAGAACCCCAACATTTTAAAGACTACCATTTCTTTTAAATCAGACCCCCGACAGCGGATGTCTCCTTTTGTCATCATTGATGGGTCATAAACACTTTATCTGCCTCTATGTCAATAACAATTCTTTTCATTTTTTCAAACAGTAACTTGTAATGGTAAATTACATTTAACCAATGATTTTCATATTAATTATTCATGATAAGATCTCCAATGACTCTCAGATTATATGACTTCTGTATCTTTCCTCAGTGTCTTCTCCTTGTAGGAGACAACTGAATTTGCTATGACTTTGCATTTGTCCTCCAAGGACAAATGGCCTAAAGTCTGACAGAACCAGTTTTGTGTTTATCATAGCAGGTCCCAGGTCAAGATCATGGCCTATCCAAGAGACAAGATGTTCTTTTTCAGCTAAGATAGAACGACCGGTCAAGACACTTGACACAAGGAGGGCAGATTCAGAAATACTTAATGGAACTAACTGTCTGCCTGAGGTCCACTGATTGTTATGTTTGAGATTAAACTTTTTTCCAAACAAGGGTTTTTCGCCTCTGGGGGCACTGGATATAATGAAGTGTATCACTGATTGTATTCACACAGAACTGTTGTCACTCTGTAACTTTGTGCATTGTGAAGGCTGTTCTTGTCATTTTGATTTTTCTCTGCAGAAAACAATTAAACTTTCACCGGAGACTAAACTTTAAATCAGTTTGCAGCCTTCAGTCTTTATTCTATATACAGAGTCTTAATTCCAGCCAAATTCCTCCCTTGCTGTAACAAGAAACTTCTACTACAGTTTGGCGTCACAAACAGGATTTCAAGGAGGAATCAGAAAGGGACTCCACCGGTGACTGATGAGGGCATGCATCCAGGGATCTGATGATCACCTGCCTCTAAACTTCACCAAACATCTTTGAGAGAGAGAGGGTCAGAAAGCTCCCCTGATTCCACTCTGAAATCCAAACGACAAGGAAGCAATTTCAAACAGCGGGGTAAGTTAAAGTTTCAATTCTGTTGGATAAATGATTTAAATTGGACATTGAGACGGTTTGTGAGACAAATATTGACTGTGATTTAACTGAGGGATTAGGTGAAAGTTATCTTTTGTTTTGTAAAACTTTGGGTTGTGTACAAAACAGGAGAAAAGAGAAGGTATTTTTTTTTCCATTCTTCTGGTCACACTTGGCACTATTTCACAACTTTTGTCTGAAGTTCTCTATTCTGTCAGGGCTTAACTCTGTCTACCCAACATCTTCTTCTTTTTTCTTGTTATGTCTCGGCAAGAAGTTATTATGCTTGTGGGTCGTCTGTCCATCTATACATCAGAATCAGAACTACTTTATTTATCCGTGAAGGGAAACTCTTGAAAAGAGGGTTCCTTCGAGCCGGATTTGAACCAGCGACCTAAGGATTTCAACTTCATGCCACTACAGTCCTCCGCTCTACCAACTGAGCTATCAAAGGACAACAACGTGTATGAAAGCACTTCCTATTCTTGTGAATGTGATGACACAGGACCCCCCTGGAGGGAATTTCTTCAAATTTTGCAAAAAACATTCACAAGAACTCGTAAATCAATGATGAGATTTTGGGGGTCAAAGGTTCAATGTCAAGGTGACTGCGTCTTCATGTCTGTCCATCCGATTCTTGTGAATGCAAGATCTCTGAACCTCTAGAGGGAATCACTTTTTTTTGGTATACATAACCACTTGGAGTCGCGGATGAACTATTTCGATTTTGGAAGTCAAAGGTCAAGGTTACTGTTTCATCACGTCTCCAGAACTGTACATGTATTTCTCCTGAACTGGTGTATATGGTTATTGTAAAGCCCCAGTGGCCTAATGGATAAGGTGCTGGCCTCCAAAGACAGGGATTGTGGGTTCAAGTCCCATCTGGGGTGGTTTTTAGCAGAGTGGCTCAGCGGAAGCGTGCTGGGCCCTTAAACCAGAGGTCGATGGATCGAAACCATCCTCTGCTAATCTCCTTTGCAGGTGACACAATGGTAGACAATCAGAAAAGGTGATGCATCAAGACATTATGACCCTCAACTTGATTTCCATGGGGGGATGAATCATGATGTAATTGTGACAGCACCGTGAAAAGTAATGTTCTTGAGGAAAATCCTGTTCTGGCAGTTTATTTTGACAAATCGACATCCACTACCCTCAAGTCATGCTGTCTTTCCAGTGATGTGATTGGTAAGTGGTTGGGCTGTATACAGGTTTAATCATATCCATCGGTTTAAAGATGCTCTCAAAACGCTGTACTTGCAATCGCGTTTCTCGGCACATTCATGTCCTCTTAAATACAAAGAACTGCTAAGTTCTTCATTCCCAATATCAACTGCAGCTCTTTTAAAGACTCTACCATAATACCTGCTGGAGATGCCAGGTCCTCATACATGTAAAGCATGTGCTCTAACACTGAGCTACATCCCCTGAAGATATTTAAATTCTTTTGACTTTTTCTGAGATAGACTTAGACTTATCTTTAATTATCCTTTGGGATGACTCCCCCAAGGAAATTGAAATATGCGGTGGCTTGAAATCAAACCTGGGCAAAATGCTTGCAATGCTATGGTATAAATCATAGTCGAAAGTAACAAACCTGTTGCCTTTCTGCTGGACAATACAACGTTCACTGCAAATCTTGTAAGACAGATTGATAAGAAATACATTGGTGGAGAATGGTTGCTTCCAGTACCTATGAGATAAGACAATATTGTTTATGAAGGCACATCTGCGATTTGGTATACTGTGATGTGTCATTGGTTGGCTCCACTCTTAAAAAACAGCGCTCGTTGTCAGCAGGATTGAACCTGCGCGGGGAGACCCCAATGGATTTCTAGTCCATCGCCTTAACCACTCGGCCACAACAACGTGACAAGTAGCTTCTACCTGTTTACCCAAATGTTCATAAACGTTTCTATTAATTAAGACTGTAACTTAAAGAGGAACTGAACTGGAATTTGAATAATGGTGATATAACAGATGTATTTTATTTCTTCTCACTGGTACTATTATTAAAATGGGTGAATTGTTAAAGGGGATAAAATGGCAAGTTGAAAGTGTTTTTTGTAACATGGGCGCCGCCAGTTGGAATTCACAATCTACTACGTCACTGGCATGGTAAGCTACTCCGCGGCTAACTAGCACTAGCAGCGCAGCCATAAGAAACTGCCTTAAAACGGGCTAGCCCTCCGACAGCCCCTGGATTTTGAGTCTAGCATTTTTTAGCGACAGACTATTTGGAAAGCTGTGCTTCTGATACAACAGCGTCACTGGAGAGGTTAAGTCCAACAGACTGAAACTGAGGCCTGCAGGCTCCAGTGCAGGGCAGACCGATAGACCACCGGCAAGTAACACCCCGATGCTACCTGCCGCAGACCGGGCGCTGAAACGCTCACGGCAGGCAGAGAACAGAGAGGGAGCTATGGTTACCTGTTATCAGCATACTATCAAGTCTACTAGGCAAAGGGCTGGGTGGGTGTAACGTTGTTGTCACTCAAAACACGAACATATTCATTACAAATAAAGCCCAACGTGTCGGCTTAATAGCGTTCCCAAAACAGAGACTGACACACTGGGCATTACTGAGACACAACACCAAGCTAGATACCAACGATCAACCGAGGGAAAGGGCTAGCAGCTAAATACGATGGCAGCTCTTATGACAAACTCCACAAGCTAGAACTCCGACCATAGACTGTAGAAATAACCCAGACTCCGACGAAATAATGCGTTTACTAGCTGCTAACTAAGCCACAGAATCCAGCGTCCCTCCACTCCCCTGAAGCTAGCGGATGTTAGCCGCTAGCTAAACCACAGAACCCAACGTCCCTCTATCCCTGAAGCTAGCTGATGTCCGCGTCTCAGCTAAACCACAGAATCTTCCAACATCCCTCTTAATCACCTGAAGCTAGCTGATGTTCGCCGTCTCAGGGCACATTGTTGATGCAGAAACAGCTGCTAGTTCCATTGTAAAAATCTGCCAACTCCGCAAAACTCCAGACTCCTCCGCGCATCTATAGTCAAACTGGGGTAACGCTCCTACGTGCAGCTAACAAGCGATCCATAGATTAATGCGTCCAATTAAATTTTCCATTTATCTGCTCTATTTTCGTAACGAACAGGACCTTAGCCATGTTTTTCTATTTTCTCTAAATGGACACAATATAAGCAGTCTATTTCCTAAAATGCATAATGTGCTTGAATACAATAAAGGAGAGTGCATGACAGTAAGCTGCGCCCACACACACCGGTCACTGTCACTCCCCCCGAGGCGATTCCGTACTTCAGTGGAGCCTGAAAATGATTGTCCTCCATGTGGTGGTAGTCAGACACTACAGGCCTGTCCCTCACAGGCTCAAATGCGTCCTACCATGCCAGTGACGTCATCGATATTGTCAGCGTTCTAAAACTAACAAATGCAATTTTTGTGTTGCTTAAAAAAAAGCTATATTGATTTTTAAAATATTTTTTTTTTAGTGTAATTCATTTGTAATTACCATAACCAACAAGTTATCAAAAGTTAGTTTTTCAGTCAGTCATCTTTAAGATGTCATTGTAATCACATTCAGATTACTCAATAAAGACACTGTGATCATTGTGTTCATAAGTGCTTCTCTTTGGGGTTGTCTTGGGGTGAGTTCATCATCAGACACTAACACATGCAGAGCAAGTACATTTCAGCAGTTGTCCACCGCTGGTAAATAAATAAAAGAATGGGGTTTTGGAATAGATTTCAGCACTAAATGGTACTTTCTATGGCGAATGAGCTCTATCTGGAGGAAAAGGAGTTGCCCCAAAGAAGGTCATTGGACTCTAATTGACCATCATAGACTGGTAATGGCATACATTGGGATGATGGTTGTCTATTCATGAAGCCATTCATTACTTACATAGTCAGTTTTTTTTTGTTTTTGTTATGTCTCGGCAAGAAGTATTATACTTTGGGTTGTCTGTCCATCTCTACATCAGAATCAGAATTCTTTATTGATCCCTGAAGGGAAACTCTGGAAAAAGACTGCTCCTTCGAGCAGGGTTTGAACCAGTCTCAATGCCCAAATGTATTACAAGATTTGAAGTGAACATCACATTGTCCAGCGATGGTGGTAAGTGGTGAGCATAGCTGCCTTCCAAGCAGTTGACCTGGGTTCGATTCCCAGCCATCGCAGTAACTGTTTTTGGGTTTTTGTACTTTCTTTTTTACAAGAAGTCAGCAGAAAGGTTACTTGCCCAACCTGGTTTGATAAAATCTCTTGAGCTGCATGATTATGGCCAAAATGATAACGACAATTACTTTGATCAATATGGAGATCACGATTAATTATCACAATTATTTGTGATTTTCTACTCCAAAGTGCTGGAAAGGAAGGTTTCACCAATCGTTGAACTCAGGTAACAAGGAACAATCTCAGCAAAGTTATTGATGGATGATTCTAGTACATCACCAAGTTCAGGCCAAATGCCACAGCTGTAAGACATCACATGGTTGCCTTCCAGCTATGTAATATTTGCAAATAGCAGTGGGTGGGATTTTAACCCACGCCTCAGAGAGACTGGAGCCGTAATCAAGCGCCTTAGACCACTCGGCCACACTACCTGCAATTATTAATTTCCACATCATGACAAACACAGGCCCCGTAATCAACGTTACGCTTGTTAATGTTATGGAAAACTTGATGTAATACAAGCAATTACTTAAGGCCCCACCCAACAGTTTGTGATATGTGGCGGGCAACTGTATGTCAATGATCAAGCTTGTTGCTGTGACCAAGAAACCACCAGCAAAATGACTGATGCATCATCAGTTGAAAAATGTTCTTGGATGCCAAATATTTGAATTCAAAGTCAGAATCCAATTGACATGTAAGAACAATACAATGCACGTCCAGCTTCTACATTTCCGCATGAGTCAGCTTCCCCAATTCTAAGGAAATATAAACAGGAAAATAGCCTGATAGCATACATGTGCAGCTCAACTCAAAAAGCCATAAAGCAAATGCTTGTGGCTTAAAGATCGAGCTCCCGTCATTAACATCAGACAGCGTAGTCTCGTGGCGCAATAGGTCAGCGCGTCGGCTGTTAAACGAAAGGATGGTGGTTCAAGTCCACCCAGGGATGTGTGTTACTTTGATAACCTGGAGTGTGCAGCTTCATACAGAGACGGGTACTATCAAGAAGGGGGGTGTTGTCCTGACCAAGTATCGCTGTGCCAGAGGGTCCACGTCTTGGAATCATTTCATTGCCACCTGAACAAGTTCCTTCTATCTAAGTAGTAGTGTTTCATGATTGTACTTTTGTTTTTGAATGGTAAATGGACATATTTTAAAGAATAATTTTAGAACTGTGCTGGAATTTGCATAAAAAACAAGACCTTTCCCATTTTGACAAACTGTTTTGATCACTTGAGGTATTTCAATGAAGTCTTTGGTCTTTGACAGTTACCTTGCAATCTAAAACTGTATATCCTATTGTCTCTGGAACAATAGTGGCAGTTGGAGGAGTAATGGCTCTTTACAGTGAATATGCAAAATTCAGTCAAGGTAAATGCTCAGCCCATATTCACACAGACCTAAAACTACTCACTTAATGCAATATTCTAATAATCAACAATGCCAGAGAAAAATGACAAAGAGTGATAAGTTAACAAGCATTACGTTAGTTAAGGTTTCCTGTGTGTGTTACGATGTAAGCCTAGTCATGTGCGGTAGTGTGGCTGAGCGGTCTAAGGCGCTGGATTAGGGCTCCAGTCTCTCGGAGGTTGGGTTTAAATCCCACCACTGCCCTTTGCAAATGTTACATTGCTGGAAGGTAAACCAATGTGACGACTTGGCTTCGGATGAGGTTATCCCTTGTGACATAGCTTAGTGAAGTACCAAGACCCCTTTTGACCCTGGATTTTATATCTGTACTTGCAATGCCCTGTTTTTAATGACCCCCCAATCGTTAGTGTTCAATGTGAATACTCATTCATTAACAAAAGTCGTCGGTAACTGTGACGGGGCGCATGTCAGCCGTCACGGTAGCGATACGTACCTATACCATCAAAGACTGAGACTGTAGGTATTATTATATACCCGTATATGTTTAACGTGTTCATATGTTTCATACATTTTTTACAATGTTTAAAATCTTCAGTTAACCTAGCCAGTCTCATTTCCCCACAGTAATCTCTTAGCTTTCTGTGCGCACATTTAAACATCTAAAACTACGGTGATTTACTGCTTTATTTGAACCTGGGGCCTTGTCAGCCAGAGAGCAGAGTGGCGCAGCGAAGCGTGCTGGGCCCGTAACCCAGAGGTCGATGGATCAAAACACCTCCTCTGCTAATTGCTATACTTTGTCTCCATATAAAGTCCACTCTCAGCCTGTTGAAAATTAACAATGCATCTGTTTGTGAAGTGAATGTTTCCTGCTGAATGGTACAGTCTTTAGTTATGTTTATTTTCCATTAAAATGGAAATTAGAGTGCTCATACCCGCTGTAACACACATTAAAACTGATGCATTAAATAGGTATAGATAAAGTACAATAAAAACTGTTAAATGTGTATGTGAAGTGGTTGTTGTGCTGTCTACAATAGCCTGAGGTATAAAAGGGAGAGCATACTGCTTAGTTTGTGTCACAGGAGGTCTTAGTCTAACACTACGCTCCAAAAACCTTCAAGTCAGATTACCACAGGAGGCCTTGGTCTACCACTATGTCCCAAAACCCTATCAGTCAGATTAACACAAGAGGTCTTAGGCTGAATCTCCTTTCTCTATCTTACCCTACCCTTTCCCTACGTCTTGAGCGTTCACGTGAGTGCTGTCCAAATAATGTTTTGATCGAGGGGTGTATGGCCCTAGGAACCATAGACAATGAATGAAGAAAATCAAGGGAGAATGCCATCTTACTTGAAACCGAGGGGTAGCGATATACAATGTGCAACAGGCAACAATGGCTGCCGCATCGACCAGAGAGACGCATTTCTGGTATTTTCGGCTTAAATAATTGATTTAAAAATTACGACAGTCTTGTTTTGTGGTCTATACAGACCTGTCCATACATACTTGCAACCATGTTCCTAACTGAAACTTTTTAAAAATCGCTAGCTTGCTATGCTAATGCCAATCGCTAACCACTAACGTTAACGTTGACTTTGAACAAAATCTATGGATATTTTAAACTTCTTTAGCAAATAAAACACTGAAAGTGGTGCGTGCTAATTATTCGGCCCCCTTGCGTTAATACTTTGTGGAGCCACCTTTTGCTGCGATTACAGCTGCAAGTCGCTTGGGGGTATGTTCTCTATCAGTTTGCACATCAAGAGACTGAAATTCTTGCCATTATTCCTTGAAAAAACAGCTGAGCTCAGTGAGGTTGGATGGAGAGCGCTTGTGTGAACAGCAGTTTCATTTCTTTCCACAGATCTGGATTGGATTAAGGTCTGGACTTTGACTGGCCATTCTAACACCTGGATACGTTTATTTGTGAACCATTCCTTTGTAGATTTTGCTGTGTGTTTGGGATCTTTGTCTTGTTGGAAGATAATCTCCGTCCCAGTTCAGGTCTTTTGCAGGCTCCAAAAGGTTTTCATCCAGAATGGTCCTGTATTGGGCTGCATCCATCTTCCCCTCAATTTGAACCATCTTCCCTGTCCCTGCTGAAGAAAAGCAGGCCCAAACCATGGTGCTGCCACCACCATGTTTGACAGTGGGGATGGTGTGTTGAGGGTGATGAGCTGTGTTGCTTTTACCCAAACATATCGTATTGCATTGTGGCCAAAAAGTTTGATTTTGGTTTCATCTGCCCAGAGCACCTTCTTCCACATGTTGGTGTGTCTCCCAGGTGGCTTGTGGCAAACTTTAGACGAGACTTTATGGATATCTTTGAGAAATGGCTTTCTTCTTGCCACTCTTCCATGAGGCCAGATTTGTGCAGTGTACGACTGATGTTGTCCTAGGGACAGACTCTCCCACCCAGCTGTAGTTCTCTGCCAGTTCATCCAGAGTGACATGGGCCTCTGGCTGCATCTTGATCAGTCTTCTCCTTGTCTGAGCTGAACGTTTACAGGGACGGCCAGGTCTGGTAGATTTGCAGTGGTCTGATACTCCTTCCATTTCAAAATGATCGCTGCACAGTGCTCCTTGGGATGTTTAAAGTTTGGGAAATCTTTTTGTATCCAAAATCCGGCTTTAAACTTCTCCACAACAGTATAACGGACCTGCCTGGTGTGTTCCTGGTCTTCATGATGCTCTCTGCGCTTTCAACAGAACCTGAGACTATCACAGAGCAGTGCATTTATACAGAGACTTGATCACACACAGGTGGATTCTTTATCACCATCAGTCATTTAGGACAACATTGGATCATTCAGAGGTCCTCGCTGAACTTCGGAGGGAGTTTGCTGCATGAAAGTAAAGGGGGCCGAATAATTTTGCACGCACCACTTTTCAGTTTTTTATTTGCTAAAAAAGTTTAAAATATCCAATAGATTCGTCCACTTCAATTGTGTCCACTTGTTGGTGATTCTTCACTAAAAATAAAATTTTTATATCTTTATGTTTGAAGCCTGAAATATGTCAAAAGGTTGAAAAGTTCAAGGGGGCAATAAATTTCACAAGGACTGGATCCATACATAACTTCTTTTTGACTCAATGCATATACACATCAATTTCTTTTAGATTTATCATCACTATTCATTAGACATCAACTTTTTTTAGATTAATGCAAAAATACATCAACTTTTTTTTATAAATGCATATACAAATCAAATATCTTTTTGATTAATGCATATACACATCAACTTAATTTAGATGTATGCATACACATATAAATTTCTTTTATTAATGCATACACACATCAAATTTCTTTTTTTAGTGCTATACACATCAACTTTCTTTGATTTATCATCCCATTCATTATGTCATCATCACTATTCATTATGTAATCATTACAATTCATTATGACATCAACTTTTTAAATAATGCATATACACATCATCTTCTTTTTGATTAATGCATATCCACATCAACTTAATTAGATGTATGCCATACACATATTAACTGTCTTTTATATTAATGCATATACAGGTTAACTTTCTTTTTGATTTATCATCACCATTCATTATGACATCAATTTCTTTTAATAAATGCATATACACATCAACTTTCTTTAGATTAAGCAAAACCATCAACTTTCTTTTTATAATGCATATACACAAAACTTTCTTTTAGATTTAAACTATTAGGGGGATCCGAGTATCGGCTGAAACGAGTATCGGTACGGTTAAAGCAATTTTGCCGAGTAAAAGTATTATCCGAGTAAGATGAGTCAATATCCGTGCTCGGATTGAATAAAACTCCTCAACTGGC
>NW_022602908.1:0-26032 GCF_008692095.1 Etheostoma spectabile | reverse complement strand
AGCACCAAGGAAATCCTCAGCACTGCCTGGGTCCTCAAAAAGTGTTCACTTCAGACCCGCGGGACAGGCTTTAGTTTAGCCGGGTAATCAGGAACGGGATGAAACCTTGTTTCCTCGCTGTTTCCATGTTTTTGGGAAAGTGCGCGGCGTCGTTTGAAGGTGTAGTTGCTGTAGTCAGCGGCGAAGCGAATCTCTTTGCCGCCGGCCTCTATCCGATGGCCTCTAGCTGCCTTCAAGATGCGGTCCCGGTCCGTGTAGCGTAGCATCTTGCAGATCAGGGTGCGGGATCCAGTATCGCGCTCCGGCCTATACGATGTGCCCGCATCACCTCCATCTTTCCGTCGTTAAGTACAGGAAACCATGTAATGAGCGAAGATGAAACAAATTTCGTTGCGTCTCCTTTTTCAACTGTTTCTGGCAAGTTGATAATACGAACATTATCCCTGCGGGACCTGTCCTCAAGCTCTGCCATGTGTGCTTCCAGTTTGGAGCATACTGTTCGGAAAGACTTCTCATGTTTAACCAGCTGGGTGGAGAGATCTTTATAGTCCTTTTTCAGCTTCCTAATATCAGTTGTATTCGTCGTTACCTCCGTTTTTATGTTATCCAGCCGTACTTCAAACTTTCCAAACTGATTCTCGATGAAGGTTTGCTGCTCTTTCATCGCGGGAGCTAACAAGGTCAATATAGCCTGGCGGAATGACTCAAAACCTTCGTCGTCTTTCAGAGGGTCCAACCCGACTTTGCTTCTCAAACCTTCAGCCATTGCATACACAGGGCTTAGGACACTCAAATCGAGGAGTTGTTAAGTTAGGAATACAACATAAATGGATAGTTATATGAAAATAGGGGGCGAGGAGGCCAGAGCAACCGCGCTACGCAGCCATCTTGTCTGCAGGTCACGTGCACCACTCCAGATCCACAAAACACATGTAGACTGGTTGGGCGTACTGCCGTCAATGACAATAGGCAGTATCTAACTCTATCTGGAAAGGAAAACAGCCATGACTGGTGATGTCTAGTGAGAAGGAAAGAGGATGGTGGCCTCTGAGTTCACAACTTCAAACATTTTTTTTGGTCCGTCATATCGAGGCCCCTCCTCACTGGGTTTAACCCAGATGTGTCTGTTTTCTGGCGTACCTTAGAAAGTGCTATGACAGAGCCTTGGTCACTCGATGACGTTTGTTTTGCCAAAATGTCTAAAAAAACAGTGCCAGCTATGCTTTGGACCCATTATCTCACATCTGAAACACACTGTAACTGTAACAGCTTGAAACTGGCTAACTTGTTCCCCTTTATTCAAAAACATAGCACTCCTGACTGGGGGGAGGCCGATAACAGACCAACAATGGGAACAAAGGGCTCTTCATTGTCTTAAAGACATTTTTAGCGACGTTGGTTTATTGCCTTTTTCTGACTTGAAGAGGACATTCAATCTACCACGTTCCTCTTTCTTATTTTACCTTCAATTGAGCAAGGCAAGGTAGGCAAAATCAGTTAAAAAAGTTAAAAAAATAAAAACCAATAAAACACATGAATAAACAGTTAAAAATAAAAACCATTAAGATGTATAAAACACAAGAATAAAAGTTACAGTGCAGCATAAGAAATTAAACATTAAAGAAATGAAAAGTCATAATTAAGATCGGCACTCAAGGCGTACGGTGTCCCTTGGCAGAGGCCGTTGCCCATCCCAGAGATATCTGGCTGCTCTGCCCTTCCTATTGAGAGGATCTGGGCACGCGATTGCCCAGGCCTGGGTATCGATCTCGACTGGCATGATGTATGGTCTAACGTTCCAGATGTATCTCGCAATCCAGACCATCAGCAGATTCAATATAATTTCATTCATAGGACATATCTCACTTTCGAATTTCTCTTAAAACTTTCACCTTTCTGACTTTAGATTAACTTCTTTTTAGTTGATGAAAAACAAACCACTCGTGTTTGGTCTCACCATAAAGTCCCACCTTGACCCGGGGCTTATTGACTTGTGTTGACTTAAGCTTTTTATGTTTTTGACACTTGTGTTTGATCAGTTAAATCACATGTATTCAGGGCATCAGCTGTGGATATTTAACCGAGGCAGAGATCAGACTGACATCCAGACGGACGAGGAACAAGGAACGAGACTACTCCACTACTTCACCTGAGGTGAGTCCCGTTTGTCTCTCTGTGTTTCAATAGAACAGAAAAGGACATTTAAAGGTTTCAAATTTCAGTTTAAAGATCTCAACAATGTGAGCTGCTCTCAGAGCTTCATCAGGCATAAAAACCAAAAACCACATGCACTTTGAATCAACTAAAAGACTTCAGAGGACATGAGGGGGATTCCTGGTTCAAAATCAATTTATAATCATATCTGTCACTTATTGTCTGTAAAAACTAGCAGAATTTGATTCAAAGATGACTTTCTTGTCTGTTAAGGTGGGGTAAGTTCCTAGTGATACTGATTTAGTGGCCAGTTAGTCTCTCTCAGCCTTCAGAACTATAACCACTTCAGTGTTATCCTGGTTGAGTTGTTTATGCATATTCTGTATATGTATAATTGCTCCTGTGGGTCATTAGATTATATTCCAGCTGCAGAGAGCTGTGAGAGCCCTGAACCATGCGTCCCGTTGTGGTTACTGCCATCCTTCTTCTGGGGGTGCTGATGTTCATGTCGGACTCTGCAGCCGGTAAGAACACACAGTCACTAAATAATCAGTCTACACAGACAACAGGAACAAGACGTGGCTGGGTTGGTTCAGTGGGTAAAGCAGGTGCACATACTGAGAGGCTTATACCTTGACACAGAGTTCAGGGTTCAAGTACGACCTGAGACAATTTCCTGCCGGTCTTCCCTCTCTCTCGCCTAGCTCACTTATTCTCCATTAAAGGCAGAAAATAAAATAATCTTAAAAAAAGACTACAGGAACAAAAAAAGGACAAAACTTCTTCTTTCTCTGATACAGGGGATCTTGCACAAGTGTGTAAGACCATATATCCGGTCACACCGTGTAAAAACAAGAAACTCGGTGAAGGCTGGTTCCAGATGGGTAGCAACCGCTGTGTGAAGGCGTTCTACAATACTCAGCATTTGGGCCATTCTGATGCAGAGGTGATGAAACACACACATCTGACTTCAGACAGTAAATGTGACCTCATCCTGTTCAGACAGTCTTTCAAGTTCAGCAAAAGACGTGAGGAAAGAGGACTTGAGAACAAGATTTTTTTTTTGACTTGTGAAGTTTAATAGTATATTCTTTATGTATATTCTGATTACTGAGGTACAGCTATGGAGGGTCATCTGACCCAGTATTTAAAATTAAAAGAAAAATAACAAATACATTGATATTTTTGGCAATGTAATGATGAAAGGTGAAATGTATTTTTGAAATAAAAAGCGTCAATTGAAATGTGTAATATTGAAAGAAAAAAACATAAGAACGTTTAAAAGAGAACGTTTTTCATTAAGATATAAAGCCTTATTTTACCTCCCTCTGGTTTGCATGTATTGTTCTCCAATTAAACATTTTATGAAGGTAGTCATGTGTTTTCTGTCAACTCAGAGCAGAGGTTAGGCAATGTGAACAGGCTTCGTGATGGAGGACCGGATCAATTTCCGGGTTGAGCGAGGATAGATCAAACACGCAAATTAACGTGACAAATGATGAATTATCAGTGAAAACTAATTCTCCTGATTTTTGTTCATTTCAGATGACTTGTAGAAAATTCCCAAATGGCCATCTGGTATCGATCCACAATGACGCGGAGGTGAATCAAGTCCAATGTGCCATGTATAAAGCAACCACCGGAAAAGCTCACTACTGGATCGGAGCCTTCCTTATTGATGTAAGCAGTAAATGTTTCTGTTGGTGAAGCCCTATTTAGCCCTAGTTCACACCTTCTCATGAACAGGTTTGTATGATATTGCTCAAAATAATGCACAATTCATATAATATGCTAAAAAGGTATGGTGTATTTACTAAAAAGGTATGGTGTATTTACTAAAAAGGTATGGTGTATTTATGACCTCACAGAGCTCTGTGAGGTCATAAACACCCGTTTCCAGGATGAAAGTCTTAACTTCTCCTGGACACAAACACGGCTCCCCCGGTTGAAAGCCCTGTGTATAAACTTTGAGATGGCAATATAAAAAATGCATTTGGATGCAAAAAATTCCAGATATTTTCTACTTATTGTATTTCTTTACTTCAAGTAATGTGTGCTTTGATTTCAACTAAACCACAAATAGTACATCTATGTCTTCCCTTTAATAAATGTAAAATCAGAGAGATAAGATATGCATTATTTCATTAGAAAAAACATATCCTACCTTTAATAGTTGAGAAAATGTTCAGTTCAAACCTGTCAGCCAACAAATAAACGTTGGTAGTTGGAAGCAGGTAATTGGTGGCAGAGTGGAAAGTTAATCTGATGGTAATTGGCCATTTGGCCAAGTAGTAAACCTCAGGCAACCATTTGTTTTCCGTTTGTCTTTTAGGAGGGTGATTTTTACAAACACAATTATCGTTTTGTTTGGACGGATGGCAGTAGTTTTGGTTACACCAACTGGGCTCGTGGCCAGCCTGACAATGCTTGGCGCAGAGAGCACTGCGTTGAGATGAACTATTGGGGTAAGTAAATCAATGGTTTAGGAGGAGAGGTAGTAGGTTATAAGAAAGAAATTTATTTATTTATTAATTTTACCTCAGACAAGATAAGAGAGGCTATGGTGAAGGAGTGTAATTATTAAAGCAGCACAACAAACGGGTCAAAGTAGAGGGGTATGAACGAAGAACAGGACCCTCATTTTTAACTGCATATGATCTTTTCTACTCATAGAATTTGACTAATCTATTTCTTTGTGTGATTGAGAGTTTGGGAACATTTAAAACTTCTCCAGACCATGAAGACCAACAAACCCTATAGAGGATGTGCTGCCTACTGACACTGGTTAACATGTTTCTTTCAGACTGGGGACTCTGGAACGATGCGAACTGTAATGAGGCTAAGCCCTACGTGTGTGCAGTGAATGTCTAGTGGTTCAGAGAGAAACTGAAGAGCAGCAGTTGGACCAGTCTGCTTCAACTGGAGCCACTGCAAACTTTTACATTTACTGCAATAAATATTCAGCATCAGAAAACTTGTTGATGATCCCTGTTTCTTTTCCTGTTTGTCACTGAACTATCTGTCCTCATGTCATCTACCCGGATGGGTAACACTTTATAATAACCATCATTTATAGATGGTAAATTGATTGTTAATTAATCTTTAGTTAATTGTCATTTAACTTTTAGGAAACAGTCAGTTTACTGTTAACAAACAATTAAATTATAATTAATAATGATTACTAATTGTTAATAGTAATTTGTTAAGGGTTACTAGTTGTTCTGTAAACCGTCTACTAACAGTGTCTGGATGGTTATTATAAAGTTGCAACAGATGACTTTATTACCTTGTTAAACAGTTAATAAATACTTTATAAACCATCTATAAACATTATTTAGATAGATAATTAATACTTTGTTAAGGGTTACCAGTTGGTCTGTAAACCGTCTATAAACAGTGTCTGGATGGTTATTATAAAGTCGCAACAGATTACTATAATACCTTGTTAAATAGTTAATAAATTCTTTAAAAAATAATCTATAAACATTATTTAGATTATTAATTTGTTAAGGGTTGGTCTGGATGGTTATTATAAAGTTGCGACTGATGTTTTTCATAGTTATTAGTAAGTGCTTTGTAAGGCAATGAGACATTTTTTGCCCTTCATTAAATTATATACCAAAAACATATATATATATAAGTTAAAAATCCACCTGCAAGTCAGGGTGGGATGTAAAAAAAACTCACAAAATTACTAGTAAAACCTTTATTACAAAAATTGTAATCAAAGTTACTTACTGAAACTTTACATTTTTCTAAACATCAAATAAAGGGCTATCCGTATGTTTTCCATACTTGTATTGAAAAAAAGTGTTATTGGTGCTCCTCTAATTTTACAGTGTGGTCAAAAATTTAAAAAGAACGATGACTATACATGAAAAATAAATGAACATGCACAAACCTTTACATTACACAGTCCTTTTTGAACATTACAATTTCAAAATCCCTCCAGTCAGCTTCCCAACCGATTACTTCTGCTCCCTCTTATTGTTAATATTTATTATTGAAGGGTATGAGCTTACCCGCCGCTGTATTTTTAGCTATATCGGCCCTTACTTGTGGATCGTTGTTAATGATGTCTTCACATCTGCTTAGGAAGTCAGCTATCTTATGTAGTTTGTTGTATCCTGCCATTAGTTCTTCAAACTTTTGAGGGGAAGATATGGCAAGCTCTGCAGTCGCCGCTTTAGACCTCACTGTCAGCTCTGTCACTCCAGCATGTGCACATGCTTCTCCCAACATAATGCCATGGTTGTATGCCCTCAACACCCTCTTGTATCTTTTGATGATCTCTATTGGGCGTCTGACTGCAAAAGTAGACAACAGTTCATAAAGATAAACTTGTCAATCATTTGACTACTTAAAATAAGTATACAGCATAAATTGGGGTTGTATCTCTATGACAAAACGAGAAAACAGTTAACCCTGTAAACATTTGATAGGATTATACTATAAAACCTAAATATTGGCACAAACTCTTAAACATAAATAATGACACAACTAATAACTTGCCATATGAAATTCTCCTTCAACAGATGTGACTGATGTCTTTAACCATCTCAAGTATTTGTAGTTCACTTTTAAAGCAAAATAATATATTATCTCCTGGTTAGGCTTCTTTGGGAAGAATTTATTGAAAAAAATAAAGCTCCTTTCACCCAGTGATCATATAAATATAAATATATATATATATATATATATATATATATATATATATATATATATATATATATATATATATATATATATATATATATCAGTCTCTATAATAAATGCAGATTATAGGCAAACTAAAAGATTCCTGGGAACAAGTTGGACTGGTTCTGACGTCTCTCTGACTCTGAAGTTATGAAGATGTCACGGCGTCATCGGATCAAATGCACATCAACACCAGAAATTCATACGTTGTAGAATTATTCTATTAATGTCAACAAGTAACACAGATGTAGAGGAAAGACATCCCTTTATACGTATATCCGGTGAGGGGAAATTTACATAGGAATTACATTACTTACGTTACTGTATTGAGCAGTTTGGTTGTGTGTTTTTCAAGTAGTTTTTAAAATGTACTTGATTTTAAAGCCCATGTTGCAGGTTTAATTTTCCAACGAATTTGCACTTATTGATTGTTGGTAATAAACATTCAAACTGTTATCCACTGTATATGATATTGAAAAGTATCACATAACATAAAATAACACGAAAAAGTAGGTCCTATTTTACAGTGGTTTGCTTTTCTCCCACAATGCATTGCATGACGTCACACAAGGGAGGTGATAGGCCAGCCAGCTTAGAGAGACCATTGAGTTACGAGAGAGATAGAAGACAACAGTGTAAGAAAGGAGTGTTCAGCAACAGATTATAGATAATACATACATATACATAGATAGCCTATATTATATATATAGCTAGACATATAGATAGATAGACAGTATTGATACATATATTTAAATAGAGAGAGATAGATAGCTATAGCTAGCATACCGGTATAGCTAGCGAGCTAGCTAGCTGTAGGTTAACTAGCTAGGTAGGAAGGTGGGTACAATTTGTCCGTGTAAGGTGGGCCGATTTTTCAAAGACGGACCTAACCAAGAATTCAAAGATCTGAAAGTGAAACACTTAGAACGCTTAGACGGGGGATGTTGTTTGGCTTTTCACAAGTTTAGATCTAGCTGACGCTACGCCGCAAGACGTTAGCACAACAGCGTTAGCCTAGCCTGCTAGGTAAATATTACGACTGCCTTTGGTGTTGCCTATGTACGCGTCCATGTTGTCAACATCATACATGCGGCATTAGTGCACCTTTTGTACCATAGTTGTATTGAATGGAATATTAAGCATCGCTCCAACAAGATGGGTGGGTTTTTGTTACATTACACACAAAGCTAACTTGCTATAGTTAGCCTGTACGGATACTAGCGGGTTAACGTTGTGTAGCCAGCAACTTCGGCAGTAGAGTTTCGGTAAGCTAACCACGACAGCGTTGTCGCCCACAATCAACCTGCAGTGAGGTTTGAAATGGAGACACGCATATCGTTTATTTCCCCTGAGATCCTGGACATAATTTTCATTTATGATGTTAAAAATAAATGAAGAGTAGCCCGAGTGTGAGCGGTATGAGCTTCCCGACCAGAGGCTCACTCGCCTACAGCACCCGCTCTGGTGGCAGTAGCTCAGTCCGTAGGGAGTTGGGTTGGGAACCAGAGGGTCATTGTTTCAAATCCCCGTATAGACCCAAAAAGTTGGGAGCGTGGATTGGTGGCTGGAGAGATGCCAGTTCACCTCCTGGGCACTGCCAGGTGCTCTTGAGCAAGGCACCGTACCCCCCCGGCTGCTCAGGGCGCTGGTTTAGCTGGCAGCCCACTCACTCTGACATCTCTCCATGTATAGGTCCTGAGCATGTGTGTGTATTTCAGGCCTGTGTGTGAGTACTAACAAAAAGTGTGTACACAGAGTGTAGTGCAGTAATTTCCCCATTGGGGACTAATAAACAAATTATCTTATCTTATCTCCACCGCAGCTTCACCACCACACACACAGCACCGGCCAAACAGCGACACGTTTTCACCGGAGGAAGAGGTAAACACTTAGAAATAACACTCGGGGATGCCTTCTATTACTATATCTTGATAAGTGTACCAGTACTTATCTGAACTAACAACATTATCATTGTCACTAGATCGAAAGAAAACGTTGACGTTCACTCGCTGCTATTCACTGACAGTAAAAAGTAAAGTCATCGTATCCACTGCTGCGTTGCTAAATGAAGGAGACTTCCCCACAATCTTGACAATTCCTCATTTGCCCTCTCACGTCTGTCAGGTTTGTGATTATACAGCTGCTGGCCTTTCCTCCTCTTCCTCATCCCAGTCAGTCTCTGTAGTTCTAGTGCCAGGCTGAGACTTCTCTCCCCAGTGGGACGTCATTGCCGAATTTACTTAATAAACCCGCAAATACCAAAAATGACCAAAAACTAACTTTTAAAACTATTTGGAGACATTTTTAAAAATGAGTGCTTTTTGTACCCAATAATCAACAGTGGTGGTTAACTTGCAACATGGGCTTTTAGTCCAGTACTTGAGTAATTGTCCTCAGTCCCAGTCCACCTCTAACTGATTCATTAAGTGAATGTGGAGCTGTTGTTCCCCTCCTGGCCTCCAGGCAGCGACCTTCTTTCATTTTGAACTTTATTCTGAAAAACCCTGACTTGGAGGAAACCGGAAGTCTCGTTGCTTCACTGTGATCTCGGGCTGGCGGCGGGATAGCTGTGTTCTTTGTTATTAGTGAGTTTTAAGAAGACAGAGCTCCAGGTGAACACGCACACACTCAGGTAAACACTTTGATAACTGCCCTTTACACGCCAGTGTGTTGTAGCTTTTGTGTGTGTGTTGTAGCGTTTGTGTGTATTGTAACTTTTGTGTGTGTGTTGCAGCTTTTGTGTGTATTGTAACCTGTGTCTGCGTGTTGTAGCTTTTGTGTGTGTGTTGTAGCTTTTGTGTGTGTGTTGTAGCGTTTGTGTGTGTGTGTGTTGTAGCGTTTGTGTGTGTGTGTGTTGTAGCGTTTGTGTGTGTGTGTTGTAGCTTGTGTGTGTTGTAGCTTGTGTGTGTTGTAGCTTGTGTGTGTTGTAGCTTTTGTGTGTTGTAGCTTTTGTGTGTGTGTTGTAGCTTTTGTGTGTGTGTTGTAGCTTTTGTGTGTGTGTTGTAGCTTTTGTGTGTGTGTTGTAGCTTGTGTGTGTGCGTGTTGTAGCTTTGTGTGCGTGTTGTAGCTTTGTGTGCGTGTTGTAGCTTTGTGTGTGTGTTGTAGCTTGTGTGTGTGCGTGTTGTAGCTTGTGTGTCTGTGTGTTGTAGCTTTGTGTGTGTGTTGTAGCTTTGTGTGTGTGTTGTAGCTTTGTGTGTGTGTTGTAGCATTTGTGTCTTTATGTGTTGTAGCTTTTGTGTGTGTGATGTAGCTTTGTGTGTGTGTTGTAGCATTTGTGTCTTTGTGTGTTGTAGCATTTGTGTGTGTGATGTAGCTTTTGTGTGTGTGTTGAGCAGGGCGAGGGGGGGGAGGGGCTGGTGGGCTTATTGTAATATTGATGTTGAGGGTCGTTGAAGGTGGCAGGCTGGGGGGGGAGTAGGCTAGGGGAGGTGTGAAAGGGGGGGGGGGGGTGAAGAAGGCGAGTAGGCAGAGTCCAATCTGTTAAAACCAGATTCAGCTCATCTGCCCAGTCCTGGTCTCCGCTGGCCCCCCCCCACCTCTGCTGTGGCCTGAGATGTTCTGCAGCCCTCTCCAGACATCCCTGGCCTTGTTCTGTTCCAGACTCTTTTCTAATTTTCTCCCATAGATGACCTTCCCCCTCCTGATCTTGAGCCGGAGTTCCTTCTGGACTCTGTGCAGCTCCTCTCTGTCCCCTGATGCAAAGACCCTCTTCTTCTCATTCAGCAGAGCTTTTATCTCAGAGGTCCCCCAGGTTTTGTTGTTGGGAAAACACTGGACCAACTTGGAGGGCCCGGTGTTCTCCACACAGAAGTTGATCCAGTCTGTGATGCATTTGGTCATGCTGTCAGTGTCGGTGCCGTGGGGGGTGCAGAGTGCTTCCCAGTCTGTAGTTTCAAAGCAGTTTCTGAGCCTATCACTGACCTCCTCAAACCACTGCTTCACAAGCCTCTCCACAGGTTGTTGTTTGGCCCCCACAGGGGGGTAGTCTGGGACCAGGTGGACCAGGTTGTGATCTGAGCGGCCGAGTGGGGGGGAGAGGTGTATGCATCTTTGATGTTTGCATACAGTAAATCCAAAGTTGTGACGCCCCTGGTGGGGCATTTAAGATACTGGGTGAAGGGGGGGGGAAGCAGAGGACAGGGAAGCATGATTGAAGTCCCCGGAGATGAGGAGGAGGGAATGGGGGTGCTGGTTTTGAAGTTGAGAGACAACAGTGTGAATTTGATCTGTAGCTGCAGCAGCAAACGTTCACACAGCCACGTCTCAGTGAAGCACATGAGGCTGCACCCCCGCTACTCCCTTTGCAGCCGGGTCAGCGCCGTCAGCTCCTCCAGCTTGTGTGTGCGTGTTGTATCTTTTGTGTGTGTGTGTTGTATCTGTTGTGTGTGTGTGTGTGTGTTGAACCGTGTGGGCCACTGTAGCAGTGTGAGGGGAAATGACCTAATAAAGTTGTGTGTGTTAACTCCAAAGTCCATGTTTTCCCTTTAGATTTCTTCCCAGTGTAAGCAGCCACAGTGGAGATCTGCTGGACTTCAGGTCCAGAGAGGAATGGAGGAGGACAACCAGGACCAGGAGCAGCGGAGCAACGAGGTCCCCAGAAGACCAGCAGCAGACTGGGCCTCTGATAGCAGCCACGTTCAGGTCAGTGTTCTCCTATCATATAACCTTCCTGGCTTGGCCCTGGTGTCTGCCACTGTTCACCCAAATGCTTGCTCGTGTCAAATGGTTGTCTCTTTGTAAAGTAGATAATGTGGCGTAGACCTCCTAGACCTGTCCTGAGAGGACTCCTGCTGGAATTTGACTCTGAAAATGAAATGTCTGCTGCAAATCAGCTGATGCGACCAGGTTGTTGCCAGTTTTATTTAGGGATGCACTGATCTGACTCTTTCAGCCCCGGTCCCGATGCCTGGGCTGTGTGTATCTGTCGATACCCGATACCGTTGTTAATTAATAATGAACTGTAGACCTTCCACCTTATACCATCAAAATAAAAAGTACAAAACAATACCTTTTAAGGAACAAAAGCTCGTCACTGGGGTGGTACCCTCAAAGGTACGTAGTTGTACCTTGAATAAGAGGATCAAATTTGTACCTTAACTGTTTCTTCCTTCTAAGGGACAATATTATACCTTTGAGGATCAATAATGTACCTTAAACCAAGGTACAACCAAGTACCTTTAGAAAAGGTACCATGTTGTCCCATTAAGGTACCGCCCCAGTGACAAAGCCATTTTGTACCTTTTAGTTGCAAAAAAGTTCCTTTTTAACTCCTGAAAGAAAAAAAAGGCAAACAACTAAGTGAACATTAGAGATTTATTTTAGTCCTTAAAATGGAAATGTTTCATTCACAGGTTCTCAAACATAACATGTAACATCCCAAAATAAAATGCAAAAATGTTTTAGGATATCATGTCCAATATAGAAAAATGTTAACCCTCGGGTCAAATTCGACCCATTGTCAGTTTTTTCATCACAAAAAATGGGCCTTCAAAATAAGCTGAAAATGTCATCATCAGAAGTAACAAACAACATTGGAAAAAACATTAAAAAGGACCCACTACATTGAGAAAGTGACAAAAATGTCAGAAAATGCAATAACTTTTTTTGTATTTAAAAAAACACGCACACACGTTCTGTGTTGTCATGAAGAAAACTTTTGATTTGAATACAGCAAAACATGGTAAGCTAGAATTCACTCACACCTCCCATTAGTTCTTCTAACCCTTGTATCATTATCTCTGCATGTTTCCCCCCCACCCCGTTGGGTCTACCAAAGGCGTCCTCAGCAGACAGTAATGGCGTTTTTCCACTGCTGGTAACGGCTCGCCTCGGCTTGGCTCGGGACGGCTCGGCTCGCCTCGGCCCATTCTATGTTCGTTTTCCATTGCAGATTGCGTAAAGCCTGAGCGTGGCTGGTCACTATAGCAACGCGTGATGACGTAATTTTCAGCGCGACTCACAACAGCACGTCGGCTAATCGCCGCGGCCAGAAGAAATGTTTTGTTTCAAAAGAAGCTGAAGGAAGCAACAAAAATCACCGCTAAAAAAACGGGAGTTTGGGAATTCTGACAGAGTTCAGACGTCGACATGACGGTTGTTCGCCGACACAACAGGGTAAGTTAAGTTTCCTGGTAACGTTAGCTAACATCTGCATGTGTTCAGCGTCGCAGTCAGTATTAACTATACGCTATAAAGTACATGAACAACCATGATTACACACCAACATGACTGATGTGGACTGTTTGTGTTTTAGAGCATTCACGCTTTGTAAAATCGCCGCCGCAGAACGTCTGGTGGGCGATGTCCGACCGGTGAAACCTCTGGTTCTGACTACTGGGCTTCGTATAATCTGTATGAGAGTCACGGACAGTCTTATGACAACGACTGGGATGCATCTGGGACAGCAGAGCTGGGGGGGACACTGTCACAGGGTGCAGAGGAAGAAGACCGGGATGTTTGGGAGGGTTTGATGCGCTACTTGAAAAGCTAAATAAAAACTTTTGTTATATATATTGTCTTGTTTTTTAAAGTAACAGTGTGCAATATTGGAAACGACATGAAGCCGCTAGTAGCCCGAACAGTTGAAAAGTGAGAATAGTGCAGAGAGTGGATAATCTGTCGGTGTCCGGCTAGATTTGTTTTAAATGTCCCGTTTGTTCTGGAAACACACTCCGCACTCTTGTTTGCTAACAACGCAGTCATGAGTGACGATTCTCTCCGACCAACCAGCAGTCTGCAGGTAACCACGTCACCTTTTGGTATCGCCTCGGCTCGCTTGGAACCTCGACTGAGGTAGTACTAAAAAAAGTACCTGGTAGCAGGTCCCAGGGACTTTTTTTTTGTAATGGAAAACCAAAAAAAGCGATTAGAGCCGTGGCGAGTTGAGTAGATACCACGCAGTGGAAAACCGCCATATGGTGGCAACCAGAGCAGGAAAGGAGGAGCAGCCTGAAGCAGCAGTGAAGGAGGAGGAGGAGGAGTATGTGGTGGAGAAGGTTTTGGACCGCAGAGTGGTGAAGGGAAGAGTAGAGTTTCTGCTGAAATGGAAGGGGTTCTCAGAGTAAGTATGAGTCTATAATATTAATGCTTGGTGTTCTTGGTCCTGATATATTTAATATATTTACATATTGCAAATAAGTGTCAGCATGGTATCATGCACTGAGAGTTGAAAGTTTTGTAATTTGACTCTAAGTTGTAGACCCACAAATAACCTTAGAAATAGAAAAAAGGAATAACAGGAATGATAATTAGAGTGAGAATGTATTTCCTAAAAAACAAAGTGTGAGGAGATGTTCTTCTGTCTGCACTCACCTTTCCAGTGAGGATAACACATGGGAGCCACAAGACAACCTGGACCTGGACCTTATCACAGAGTACATGCAGAAACACGAGGAGGAGGAGGAGGAGGAAAAGAAGAAGGAGGGCAAGAGGAAAGGTGTCAGGGAGGAGGAGGTGAGTGAAGGAAAGAGGGTACTCCAGACTGAAGAGTCCAAGTTCAATTCAGTTTTATTTATATAGCGCTAAATCACAACATCAGTTTTCTCTTTGTGCTTTCCATAAAGATAAAGAGCAGGTCTAGACCGGACTCTGGGATGTTATTTATCTCCTAGGTCTTTCCATAAAGAGCATGTCTAGACCGGAAACAAAAAGGCCACGCAGATATTCAATCCAAACTTTATTAACACACACACACACACACACACACAGCGTAACCATGGTAATGCAGCAGTGAAACTTAAACACAGACATGCTGTGAACGATGCTTCTGGTTTTACTTAGCTCTCTCCACCATGGCCCCTTACTATCTCACACACTCTGTCTGTTTATCTACAAACGCAGATCAATGGACATGCATGTATTTTTTGGGGGGGTGTTTCAGGCAACCCCCCTTTCAACCAATCATTACACCTTTGTATGCAAAACCTTTACATACAGTTGTGCTCAGAATAACAGCTGTGTTTTTAAAGAAGTGAATAATGCTCAAAATCCTTAGAATAGCTTTTAATTCCATAATACCAATGCATTGGGAACACTGGCCATTCATTTCCAAATCAGAACATTACCAACATTGATCAAGTTTGTGTCCTACCTTTACAGGAAGT
This sequence comes from Etheostoma spectabile, assembly GCF_008692095.1. NCBI lineage: Eukaryota > Metazoa > Chordata > Actinopteri > Perciformes > Percidae > Etheostoma > Etheostoma spectabile. Next base: position 11,078 of record NW_022602908.1, on the reverse strand, counting down.
GAAGAAAAGGAATATTAGCAGTATTTGCATTTTTCTTTACAAACTCAAATGTTTACTGTATAAACTGAAAAAGGTGTCAGGGTTTGAATCCCTGCACTAATATTTAGTTGCATAACCATTATTTCTGAGAACTGCTTCATATCTGTGTTGCATGGAGTCACCTGTGAACAGGTATTCCAGCCCAGGACCATTGAACTACATCCCATAATCCCTCTGCATTACTGGGTTTGGCCTCAGAAACAACATTTATGATGTCACCCTACAAGTGTTCTCTGGGATTGAGGTCCGGGGGTTGGGCTGGCTCCTCCATAACATCCATCTGGTTCATCTGGAACCAAGACTTTGCTCCTTCCTGGTGTGTTTGGGTCCTTGTCTTGTTGAAAGACCCGTTTCAAAGGCATTTCCTCTTCAGCATAAGGCAACATGACCTCTTCAAGTATTCTGATGTATTGGAACTGATCCATGATCCCTGGTATGTGATAAACAGGCCCAACCCCACAGTATGAGAAACATCCCATAACCAGCATGCTTTACTGTCTTCACAGTGGACTGGGGCTGGATTTCAGTGCAGGGGGGTCGGAGGACAAACTGTCTGTGGCTCCTAGACCCAAAAAGAACAGTTTCCCTCTCATCAGTCCCCAGAATGTTGCTCCATTTCTCCTTTGGCCAGTCAGTGTGTCCTTTGGTTGTTTCCCACGTCGGTCAGGCATTGGATGCCATTTCAAGGTATTTGAAATCATTTTGGCAGAGTAGCTTATAATCTTCTGCACTTCTTTATATGTTTTCCCCCTCTCATATCAACTTTTTAATCAAAGTCCTCTGTTCCTTAGAGCAATGTCTGGAACGAGCCATTTTGCTGAGTATTTCAGTGTGAAATGTACTATAACCAGCATGCACAACATGTTCTTCCTTCCTTCCATCCTTAAATATGTATATATACAGTATATATATATTAAATATAGGCCATAACTTACACCTGTTTCTTTACAGAATCAATCAGCTCACTAATTGACCACAACACTACTATTATTTTCAACATGCTCCTTTCAATTACAAATTCAATTCCACAGAATGAGCAGCATGCAGGTTATGACTGTTGGTTTTCTAGGACTCTACAACACTTACTAGTAAATTATTTGCCATGTAGAAATATCACTTTTACCAAAAAATATGATTTATGAGTTTAGTGATGCTATTATTTTGAACACAACTGTATATCAAAGCTATTTTTTAAACATCTATGACCACGACATATGCGCCTGTGTTTTTCAGAGGCGTCAGTGATGCTCAGCAGTTTTATTCCAGAGCACAGCAGAAAGCTCTGCTGAGCTTCAGAAATGCTTGAGGAAATGGAGCTTGTGTGGACAATACCACATTACACTACCATATTACTTACTTACACAATACTGCTGCCATACAAGTTTGATTTAGCAAAAACAACCTAAAACAGTAGGTCAAAGGTCAACTGGTGCCCCTCATTGCTAATGCCTATCATGAACAATGGTTCCAATTTACTTTACTGGAGAAGAGCTTTTCCAGCAACATGAAGACAACACGGTAACCCCTACAGATACCAATGAGAGCTAAAAATCTCTGGGAAAATGTTACATTTACAACTTTCCCGGCTCAAAAAATCCCGAATGATCCCCCATTTGTTACCGGCTGGCAACAAAATGGAGGCCACACATAAACTGATCAAAAGTAGTTTATCACAAACTAACACTGGATGTTACATTTCCCATAATGCAACTCCATAATAATGATGATGGCAGCTAATTAAGAAAGGTAATGCGTAAGTCAAACAATGTTCCATAGACATGCTCTAAATGTTGTTTCTAGTTTAAGATAGAGCTCTACAGCATGGCACCTCACTAACTCACTCTCTTGGTTTTTCTCTGTTGATAGAAACGGAGAGGAAGAGGAGTCAAACGTCACCGCTGTCAGCAGTGTGACAAATCCTTCTCAACATCTGGATATTTAAAGATTCATCAGAGAGTTCACACTGGAGAGAAGCCGTACAGCTGTGATCAATGTGGGGAAACCTTTTCTCGTAGTAGTTACCTTATAATACATCAACGCATTCACACCGGAGAGAAGCCGTACAGCTGTGATGAATGTGGGGCAGCTTTCACAGTACAGATTACTCTAAAAAGACATCAACAAATTCACACTGGAGAGAAACCATACTGGTGTGAACAATGTAAAGAAACATTTTCTCAGAGGGGTCACCTTAAAGCTCACCAGCGCATTCACACTGGAGAGAAGCCGTACAGCTGTGAACAATGTGGGGAAACCTTTTCTCGTAGTAGTTACCTTAAAAAACACCAGCGCATTCACACTGGGGAGAAGCCCTACAGCTGTGAGCAATGTGGGAAAACGTTTTCTGATTGTGGTAACCTTAAAAACACCAGCGCATTCACACTGGAGAGAAGCCGTACAGCTGTGAACAATGTGGGGAAACCTTTTCTCATAGTAGTACCCTTAAAACTCACCAGCGCATTCACACTGGAGAGAAGCCGTACAGCTGTGAACAATGTGGGAAAACGTTTTCTCAGAGTAGTCACCGTAAAGGACACCAGCGCATTCACACTGGTGAGAAGCCGTACTGGTGTGAACAATGTGGGAAAACGTTTTCTCGGATTGGTCACCTTAAAAGTCACCAGCGCGTTCACACTGCCTCGTTGTGAACATGCTGTTTCCTCCTCCTCATGCCCTGATAGCTGTTTTGTTATATTCTGATCTTCTCTCCACATTGAAGGCTGACTAGCAGTAACTTTATCTTCTGAGCAACATGTATGTTATTGTGGATCAGCTGGACTATGTTCTGCCTGTCCTCAGAACCCTTTAACATTTAGGCACTAATATCGTTGCCTGAACCCATCCTTTTAATAATACATTTTTAAATGTATATTTAAAAAAAAAAAGAGCACAAAAAGACAGTCAGCAACATTTAAGAATGGCTTGTTTATTGCTATATGGTCCAAATTAAATAAAAAAATTTAATGTTTTTGCAGTAAATTGCTGCTTTATGACAAAAACAACTAGTAGATGGAAAAAGGCAGCGCTGGTGTTTTAGTAGCACCGAAGTCCCCGTTACTATTCGGTCCGATAGATACCGGGTGTTAAGTTTTCGGTACACAACCTTAACCACAATGTACCCACTGAGGGAAGGAGAAGGCCCAAAGGAGAAACATTAAGACGTTTAAAGATGTTTTGGTTGGAAAACGTAGACATGTTTGGAACTTTTTTTTTTGTAAAAACCTTCTTCTCATCTCTAGAAACACAACTTTTTTTTGGTTGACAGGAAGTCATTGTAATTTTCGTTTTAGGAATACATTTTTGTCACCCTTATATATTTCTAAACTCTCAAAAGTTGGCAAAAACTATAATCTTTGAGCATTGTGAGTATATATAGTGAATAAGCGCAAATTCAATATTTGTTTAAATTGGTCCTCTCATCATTACAGCATACTAGAAGTTGGCCATTTTTAATTGTGCGCTCTCAAGTTATTGTCGTTTTGTAGTTTAACGTAATGTTTCCTACTTTGTGGAATTTCATTTAATAATCTTTGACATTTCTTATTTTCTGTGACTGAATGTGGTTTTAAATCTGTTGAGGTCTGTTCAGGATGAAAGTAAAGATCCTGATGTCATACAAAATCTTAAAATAGAAAGCAAACAGCTGATTTATTCATCTGACTTGTAAAAGAACATCTGATTGAATTGTTTTAAATGTTTTGCAATGTGGAACAATTAAATACAAAATAAAAGAAATTAAACAAGGCCTCGTGCTGATTACTTGTGACTTGATTTGGCGGATTCATCCTTCCTACCGTTTCTGTTTAACTCCTTAATAAGAGAACGTTTCCATCCACTAAAAGTGCTGAAAGACTCAGATTATTATTCTAACAGTGTGAGAACATTATGGGATTGATCCCTACAGAAATAAAGGTTTTAGTTAAAGAGTAAGATCCTTTTAGTTTAATATGAAACAGCCCCAACATCACCAAACCCACCAAACTCCATGATGTATATGATCACTGTATCTAAAAAGACATTTTATTAACTATGGCATATAAAGAATAGTCTTTTTTTCCATGTACACTTTGTTACTTTTACTTGAGTGAAGAAGTTAAATCAGTACTTCTACCAGAGTATTTTTTAACATAAATAACTCTACTTCAGTACTTTTGGCATCTCTGGATGTTATCTGTCTTTGCGATAATACCACTCTTGAAGAAAGCAAGTTGTCTTGTCAGCAGGATTCAAACCTGCACGGGGAGACTTCAACAGATTTCTAGTCCATCACCTTAACCACTCGGCCACGACAACCTGTAAAGCAAAGCTATGCCTGTTTGCACAAATGTTCGTAAACTTTTCAATTGGTTAGTGGTAGTAAGCAAGCAAAATTGAGCAAATTGCAGATCGTAGTGCCTGTGGATCCACGTGGAGGTAGCTTGATTGATTGATATGCTCCCTTATTTGTACCAAAAAAGAGATCTATCATTTTATCAAATTGGGTAAATAGGTAACAAGTTTAACCTAGGTAACAGGTGTAACCTAGCTAACAGGAGAAGAACATAAACAAGCTAACTTTTAAATGTACCAGAATTATAGACCAATACAACAACAGGCTTAAATGAACTGTTAACATAAATATATGACTTACAGTTCTCAAAGATGCACATGATCTCAGCTGATTATCCTCCGGACAGCTAGTTTCTTTTTCTTTTCTCTCACTATTGTCTCTGTGTACCGTGCGCGCACGCTCGTAGTGTGAAGCATGTGTCCGCAGTAATCTCCGACATAGTAGTCAGTTTGTATTCTTAAATACCAAGTCTCTTGCTGTTCCTTGATTAGTTGGCCACCCCTGCTTTGCATCGCTCCAGGTAAGTAGAAAGCAATCTGTTATGTACCTTTGCATTGCACTAAAATGTCAATATTTGGACCTGAATCCAACAATAACATTACTTGACACTCATATACATTTTCAGTTAAAAAATGTTGGTCAGGGGTTTAGTTACTGTTTGAAAAAGGAAAATAATTGCTAGATGAATTATGATATAATTGCAGATGAAGTATTTATGACCCATCAAAGACGACAAAAGGATACATCAGTTGTCGGGGGTCTGATTTAAAGGAAATGATACTCTTTAAAAGTGTTGGGGTTCTAGCGTTAAACTAATAGTAGTTTTAGATGTTAAAATGTGCGCACAAGAAAGCTGAGGGATTACTGAGGGGAAATGGAGAATGACTAGGTTAACTGAAGATTTTAAATATTGTGAAAATTAACAGAACATATGAACACGTTAAACATATACGGGCATATAACCTATACCTGCAGTCTCAGTCTTTGGATGGTATTGGTAGCGTATGCGCACCGTCATAGTTACCGACAATTTTGTTGATGAATGAGTATTTCACATTGAACACTTAAGATTGGGTGTTCATTTAAAAACGGAATTGCCAGTAAAGATAAAAACAACAGATTCAGCAAGGAGTCTAATACGTTGCCACTAATGACTTTAGTCACTTCACCAAGCTATGTCATAAGAGTATAATGTAACTGATACAAATTCAAGTCAACATATGGTTTGTCTTCCACCTATGTAACATCAGCAAATGGCAGTGGTGGGATTTGAACCCACGCCTCCAGAGAGACTGGAGCCTAAATCCAGCGCCTTAGACCACTCGGCCACACTACCTGCATGCATCAGCTCTCCACATCGTGAGACACACAGGGACCGTAACTAACGGTATATTTGTCAATGTCATTGGAATAAAACTTTCGCAAGGAAAAAGCCAATACTTTATTGGAAAATGTTGTCACTCGTTGTCATTTTTCTCTGGCATTGTTGAGTTTAGAATATTGTAACCAGCATTAAGTGAGTAGGTTTAGGTCTGTGTGAATATGGGGTGAGTATTTGGGCTGAATTTGTGAACATCTTCTTTTGCATATTCACTGTAAAGAGCCATTACTCCTCCAACTGCCAACTATTGTTCCAGAGACAATAGGATATACAGATTTAGATTGCAAGGTAACTGTCCTATACCAAAGACTTTATTGAAATACCTCAAGTGTTCAAAACAGCTTGTCAAAATGGGAAAGGTCATGTTTTTGATTACAAATTCCAGCACAGTTGTTCATTTACCATTCAAAAACCAAAATACAATCATGAAACACATACTACTTAGACAGAATGAACCTGGTCAGACGTGGACCCTCTGGCACAGCCATACTTGGTCAGGACAACACCCCCCTTCTTGATAGGGCCCTTCTTGATGTGCTCCATGCGCACCTGGTCCAGCAGTGGCACCACCATGAGGTCCCTTCCGTTTGCCCCTCCCAGTTGCTCGTAACAGAGAGAGGTCTCCTGCATCCCACTCAAATATGCAGGCAGAGAGACGGCTCATGAAGGTGGGACCAGACGTGAGATTTTTTTCGCAGCCCACGCTCACGTTCAAATTGATAAATGCCGTACTCTGCGTAGGAACCGGCGTACCCCCGTCCTACGCCTGTTTTAGGTCGTATGCACATTTCATAAATGAGGGCCCTTGTGAGCACAATAAAGATTTCTTAAAGAAAGGTTTGTACTTTATAGTTCTAGTTGTTTTCCAGTTCTTCTGGTTACACTTGGCACTATTTCACATGGTTTGTCTGTAGTTCTCTATTCTGTCAGGGCTTAACGCTGTCTCCCACACCTATTTTTTTTTTGTTTCTTGTTATGTCTCGGGAAGAAGTATTGTGCTTTTAGGTCAACCATCCATCTGTACGTCAGAATCAAAAACACTTTATTAATCCTTGAAGGTAGCCTCTGGAAAAAAGGTGCTCCTTCGAGCCGGATTTGAACCAGCGACCTAAGGATTTCAGTTCTATACCTCTACAGTCCTCCGCTCTACCAACTGAGCTATCGAAGGGAGCTGCCATAGCCCCACGCACTTATCATTCTGTGAATGTGAATGTGATAACACGGGGCCCCCCTGGATCTGACACTCTTTAGGGGATGTAGCTCAGTGGTAGCGTGCACGCTTCACAGGTTTTTATGGTTGATCGTATGAAATTCTTTCATATTGGAACTAGTTTTGCTTGAACACTGTGACAACACATATCCTGTACTGGATATGGAGGCACTGATTGTTTGTCTAATCTTCTGGATTTTGTCTATGAAGAAGGAGGAAAAGTCATTGCAGGCCTTGTTAGATAAAAGTTCAGGTGCTACTGGTACTGGAGGGTTTGTTAACCTATCGACAGTAGCAAACAAAGCACGTGAATTATTATTGTTTCCAGAGATAATATCAGAGAAGACCTCCTTGCCTTCGTTAGTTCCAAATTATAAATGCAAAGTCTCTCTTAAGGAGAAAATGCGTTTGGATTGGTAGGAAATGGAGATGGGCGTTGCCAAGAGGAGGCGCCTTTTTGATTGACAAGAAATGGATATGAAGTCTCTCAGGATTGGCCAAAAATGGAAGGGAGCTTTGAGTTTGATTGGTGAGAAAAGAAGATGAGAAAGTGGACAAATATGTTCTGGGTCATGACAAAGCATCTAGGGTTGATCTTAGTGTGTGAATACATAGGTCTCCACACACATTGTTTTTATTAAGATTGACGACCAAATTGTTAGTATTTCCGAAACTTTCCCAACCATTGCAATCGCTTTCATAGCCTCGTTGGCGCTACCCAGAACATATTTGTCCACTTTCTCATCTCCTTTTCTTACCAATCAAACCCAAAGCTCCCTTCCATTTTCTGCCAATCACAAGAGACTTCATATCCATTTCTTGCCAATCAAAAAAGCGCCTCCTCTTGGCAACGCCCATCTCCATTTCCTACCAGTCAAAACGCATTTTGTGCTCAATGGCAGCTTTGCCGCAATCGCAAGAGAAGATGACTCATCGCGGTAGAAAATATTAATAGTTAGATTGTACTATGCATACAATACTATGATGTATTCTGATTATATGTTATGTGTGTTTTACTCTTGTACAGAAGTAGTTTGTTGATTCTCTTATTTCTCTCCTGGTGTAAAAACCTTTGTATAGTCAGTCATTTCTTGTGCTAAACATATTATTCGTTACCTAAAGACATATGTTTTGTTGAGATCAATAATGTAATAAAGTGGCATGTATTATATTAATTGGCTTCATTTCAATATTATTCCAAATTATAGTGTACACACTGCTGAGCATATGACTTGCCTTTATACACCCTACTTCCCGCAAATGATTACTGTATGACATACTAGCTTTTAGAGAAAAGAGAACTAAAATGCTTGGTTTTTACCTGTCATACAATGTTTAAAGAAAAAGAAAATTATTTATTACTAAACAATACTTATTATAAAGACTAACTTTTAATATGACCAAATATAGCACGATTACTAAATATGCAGTACTAAAAGCAGATATATTGTTCAAAAGTCAATCTAAACGTTATACATTATTTGTTTAAATTGTTTTCCAACCTTACTAATATCTTATTCCTCCAAAACTTTGTTTAGTAGAACAATAAAGTTGTGGACAGTGGAATTGGATCTTCTGGCACTAGGTGGGGATCCAACCTAAGATCTGGTGCTAGGTGGGGATCCAACCTAAGATCTGGTGCTAGGTGGGGATCAAACCTAAGATCTGGTGCTAGGTGGGGATCGAACCTAAGATCTGGTGCTAGGTGGGGATCGAACCTAAGATCTGGTGCTAGGTGGGGATCGAACCTAAGATCTGGTGCTAGGTGGGGATCGAACCTAGATCTGGTGCTAGGTGGGGATGGAACCTAAGATCTGGTGCTAGGTGGGGATGGAACCTGTGACCTTTGAATCTACGTTTAAACTTCCCTTATTTCCCAGAAACATTCCATTTCAGCAATTAAATTAAATCTGACTTAATAGAAACTATAAAACCTCTTACACTATGTGTGTAATTTAGCATCTTTGTCATCTTTTCTCTAATTTCTTCTTTTTTTTCCTCCTTTTTCCTCTTTTCCTTCTTCCCTCCCTCTTCCCTTTTTTCCTCTTCTTCCCCCCCCCCCCCTTACAGACTATGTTCCCCAGCTTTGGCGCAGATAGGCAGCGCGTCAGTCTCATAATCTGAAGTCGTGAGTTCAACCTCACACAGGGCAAATACTTCAACAAACAAAAAAAAGCATAACTGATGCTGAAAATACAGTGACTTTCAGGTGGTTGAATCTGGGACAAGCACATGACTGGAAGTTGTTTTTCTGTGATTAAGACAACGAAAGGCATTCTTTAGGGTGGTAGCAAACCAATGACTCATCCAGCATTTAAAAAACGCAGATGTGCCTTCATTAACAATATTGTGTTATCTCATAGGTACTGGAAGCCACCCGTCTCCATTAATGTTTCTTATCATTATTTTTCGTGTGAGTTACAAAATTTGCAGTGAACATTGTACTGTCCAGCAGAAAGACAGCAGGTGTGTTACTTTTCGACTGATTTAACCATAGCAGTGCAATCATTTTGCCCAGGTTTGACTTCCAGCCACCACAGTGGCATTTACGGTTTTGAAGCCATATACAAACATTAAACTTACATGTTTTCACGTTTATTCTTTTATGCAGTGAGATTTTCATCCCAAAAGGATTTATAAAGATAAGTCTAAGTATCTCAGAACAAAGTCAAAAAAAATCTGATAGCTTTAGGGGATGTAGCTCAGTGGTAGAGCTCATGCTTTCCATGTATGCGGACCTGGCATCTCCAGCAGGTATTATGGTAGAGTCTTTAAAAGAGCTGCAGAAGATATTACCTCTGTGGTAACTGGTGGACAGCACAACTAGGACTTTAAACCTACTGTTTTCTGAAAGAGCTGAAGATTTGAATGGTTTAAATAACTGAAAGAGCCAAAAAAAACTATGTAATGACAACTAAACAGAATAGCCTTCCACAATGAAATGTGTTTGAGTACACTAGCTCAGGGGTTCTTAACCTGGGGGTCTGGACCCCAAGAGGGTCGCACTTAATTTCTAGGGGAATAGGTAGTTGGGGAGAAACATTTTAGACTGGGGAATGGGTTTTTTACATTACCAAGTTTGGCACCTGGAACCGAAAAAAGGGTCTGAAGGTGGGTCAAGAACACAAATAAAAATGGAAAGACAATTGAACAGTTTTGTTGTCTGGACAAGGTTGGGCCTCAATGAAGAGTCCTTCTGCAGACTGGTTGCGTCCCCATGTCTGACACAAGTAGAGCGTTACAGCAATTTTAACAAGAGCCACTGTTGACATGTTAGCGACAGCCAGACTCCAGTGGGCACCTCTAGTTTCCAATTCAGTTATGCTTTGGAAATCACACCATGCCCACAGGTGGGGCATTAACAGCTAACTAATATGTAGTCATGTTTTAATCTCACAGAGTTGAAATTGAACCTTCCAACAGAAAAATCTACACAAATGGTGTATTTCCGTCTGGGTAGCTGAATCTTTAAGATGCTTGACTCAATGCAGAGTCTCTAGAATTGTGGTTGCAGCGTGGGGTTGTAGTCTCGTCTCCATTTAGCGGCCGTGTGTGTGACACAAGCTGAGCTTACAGCACAGACAGCTTCCCTAGCACTCACTGGAATAATGGGTGACTCAACTCAGAAGTGGCTATCTGTGAGCTAATGACATCCTGGGTTTATAGTGGCCCATTTAATAAAATATTGGCACAGAAACCCAGTTCATAAGTTTATTCACAAAGTCAGTCAGGAATCAGTGGTTGAATTTACATTCCTTTTGAAAAAGGACTCGTGAATCTTCCCAAGGGTTACATAAACGGAGAGGTGCACTTAAGTTCCTGAAATATAAAAAGCAAACAATAGTGCATCTTTTTTAACATTTGACATTGATGCACTGGGGCAAACCTGTGTTGGGCTTTAAAGTGTTTTTCCCCTGAGTTTCAAACACAACTGAAGTCTACATACACTTGCCTTGGGTTCAGAGTGGAATCACAGTCGCTAGCAGCAGCGTTGCCTTTGACAGCAGCAGTGTTGCGGTCTTGCACGTGTACGTCCCAGGAGCATTCCAGGAAGTAGTTAATCCTCCGACGGTCTAAAGTGACAGGAAACAGAAACTCAGACATGTGAGCACCAATAA
>NW_022602907.1:0-26229 GCF_008692095.1 Etheostoma spectabile | reverse complement strand
CTTTAGAGACAGAAAGAGGGTAGGATGGAGTAATAATTAACTGATGGCAGCAGATAGAAATGAAAGGGGCAAGGAGGAACTGACAGGTATGATATGGTTTGGTGAAAGGGGGGGGGGGGGGGGGGGGGGGGGGGAAGAGTTGGAAAGGCAGAAGGAAAGGACAAAAATTAAACAAACTCCTTCTCCTCTTTTCTCTCACTCATAAATAGACAAAATTATACACCAGGTAGATGGAGAGAAATAGATGAGGAGGCAAATGACGGAGGATAGATAGAGACTATATGAAAAAGAAAGATGAAGCACTCCAGCACCGCGATGAGGAATAAGAAAAATATTAAAACGAAAGAAAAAATTGAATACTCCAAAGCCTTCCGTTTTTGCTGGTTTGGTAAGGCGAGGGGGAGGTTGTCAGTTATATCCCCCCTCTCACTGCAAACTGGTCAGTCTTCTTTTATCTTCTGTCCTCCTCAAAGCAAGGTGCTACTCTTCCTTCAAATGAGCTGTAAACCCTTTGCCAACAAAGCTGTAGACATGGCACTTAGGCTGGCCGGCACGGTGGGGTGCGCTACCAGAGATACAGAGAGAGTGGAGCCGAAACACACCTCTGGCTGGCATAGAATGCAGAGCACAACTAAAACTGCACTCACTTTCTCTCCTCCCGCTCCTTTAGAAAGAGATAAAGGAGAGGAGAAAGAGAGAGAGAGAAAAGAGAGAGAAATGTGGAGGTGGGTCCTTATAGATCGTGAATTAGAGAGAAGCTACAGTGAAGGGCTGTTGCAACAATTGTCAAGAAAATAGTCTTTCAAATGAAAGCAATAGCTCCCTCTGTTGGTGTGCTCAGAGATGAAAATAAAATTGGCAACAATGAGGTTTAGAGATGATATTTTTCTAATTCTTCCCAATTATGTTTTGAGTCACAGTATGCCTATTGCTATGTTGTGTGTACTGAGATTTGTTTATTGAGGCTCATATTGCATTGAAACAGATTCAACTTAGCTGAAGACATTTTTACATGTTCATTTGAAAATCCCTGTAGGTAGAGAATGCTTGATCTGAAATGTATAGACATGTTATTCAAAGTGTTAGTTGTCAAACTGGGATCCTAAAACCCTACACCAGTACTGCAGAATAGGTTTCCCAGCAACAGTAAAAGTAAAATGTAGGCAATTTTACACAGGATATCGCACTCTCTATGATGGCTTTTCATTTCAATCAAAATCTGAAACTTGTCGAATATGTATGCAAACTATGGGGGGGGGGGGGAATAACATTTACACTTGTGGATTAAATTCCTACAAAGAAAATTACGTACATTTACTCAAATGCGGTAGTTAAGTAACAGGGTATGTACAGCAATCCTTTAGTTAAATTTACTACTTTTTAATACCTTTTTTACTACCTTCAGAATTTTTTTTAAAACCATCACGACAATGAATTGCAAGTGTTAATCAGCGACCTTTCTATTATTTACACAGATTTTGACATTTATAACATACAGAAATGAATAGATTTAGAGACAACATAACATTAACAACATCTTGCACATATTTATTTCACTTAGTAAATAAAAGTAAAACAAACTACATAAATGTGCAATGAAGAGAATGGATAGTTGAGAACTGAGATCCAAAGTGGGGAGGGTCTAGTGGTATGCCCCCCAGTTTTATTTTTATTTTTTATTAACCATTAAATGGCACTTTCTGGAGAGTTTTGTGCAAAACAATTGAGAAATTAAGTCTTGCATAATATGTGCAAAACTGTAGGGTAAGAGCCTTTGCATTGTTGTAGTATCAACAGGTATTAGGGCATTCAGCATTTACATTATTAACTTTTCATGATATAAGAACTGACCAGACAATGTGCCAAACATAATGAACCACATGAAGAGACAGTATATATGTCAGCAACAGCTGAGAGATTTGGGTCTGTGGTGAACAGGTCCAGGGGTCCCTGGTGTAGGGACCAGGGACCCAAAGTTAAATTAATGTTGAGGGATCAACTAAGACCACTGAAATTCTAAAGAATGAGAAACCACTGATTTACATAATTTCTAATCCTTTAGCGTTTGTGCCAAGGCTCAGTAATGTTTGGCCCTCATCCTCTGTGCAGCACTTACTGTATTTACTTTTTGGGAAAATAAATACTTTTGTTCATTTTATGAAACATTGAATGATTATTTACAGTTACATTTAGATATTTAGAGATCATCAGATTTTTGCTCATGTTTACAACTTTGTGCACATTCAAAATATAACTCCTCCCATCTCTGTTGTCCGAGATTTGGAGAGTTGTAATATAGTCTGCTGTGCATGTCATTGCTCCGTTCATATGGTGGATCTCACTCAGACCGTCTGACAGACACAGAGGCCCATTTAACAAACAAGTTACGAGGAGGCTGTACGCTGCTCATTATTGGAGGTCTACGCACGGATGCAACGCGGCACTGCCCACCAGTCGCGCTGCTCACCTCTATTTTTACAGAGAGAGTGGACACGAAGCGACGGACGGGTCTGTGATACTCAGAGCTCATACATATTTATTTCAGGTAAAAAAAAATTCTCAGTTTGCGACAATTTGAAAATTCCGCAGACAGGGAGCGCTCCTGACCCCCCCCCCCCCCCCCCCCACAGTCTCTGAAGCACATCTAGTCGATCATAAGTGGCTCAACAAGTAGATCTATAGATAACTCATCTTTAAGAAATTTGACCGACAGCGTGAGAAATCGGGGGTGTGGCGTTGTGAGCGTGTGAAACCAGTCAAATGCGTGTGTCTCACGGCCAATGCGTGAGAGTTGGTAGCCCTGGAGTCGGGAAGCATTTCTTTAAACAGCTCTGAAATTCCTTTATTTGAGTTAAATGAGTGGTGTTTAACTGCAGTGTTCAGACACCACAGAGCCTCGCGCGCAGTGTTGGTGTGGCGCCCATGGCCACCCTACTACAGGCCTGAGCCAGTCCTAAACTCTGGGTGTTCACCCAGCTATCAGAAAACTTGCATTTGCCCATTAAAAGACGACGATGGTTGTAAGATATGGCTTGAAGCAAGTCTAAAATAAAACGTAAGCCAGCCACTTCTTCAGTGTTCTGAGATGATGTCGAACGACCACTGAATATGACGTCAGCATCAAACATAGACGGAGACGAAAGATCGATTATGTGCCCAGACACGCCAAAGCCCATATTTAAACGGACTAACGCAAACGCAGGATAGAATTTCAATCAGAATAGGACACCTGATAGTCTGAAAAAAATAATACCTAATTTAAAAAAAATAATACCTCTGAGACTAAATTTAACACTTTTAATGGCCTTAAATTTGACAATTTTGATTTATCACTTTTTAATACTTTTTAAAACCCCGCGGACACCCTGAGTAAAGTTTTGAGATAAAGTTACTTGCAACTTGTATTGTATGTATGACAGGTATAGTAGGCTATTAGCGTTAGTAATCTTACATAGACCACTTTGTGACACATTAAGCTACCCAACAGTAACATTATTTAAAATATTTTGCAACACCACAACTAGCTACAGCATCCAAATTCTGCTTAACGTTACATGTCGATACTAATTGTACAAATATATGATAACCCTATACATTGACTCTAAAGAGCCAATTCTGCATAATAAATATAGCCTACTTTTAACACTTTCAAAAATTAAATAAAATGCCTAACTCAGGTCAAATAATTTGAAGGGTTTGTTAAACCGAAATACAACTAACGTTAACGTCAAATACTGACAGTGACACCATGAGTATGTATAAGCTAACAGTTAGCTAGCTAAAGCTAAAAAAGTTGCTCACGCTACGAACTTGACTTTTCACAAGTAACTTTTCACAAGTAACGTTAGCTAGCTAACGCTATAGACAGACATGCAAAACAGACTTACCATGGTACACAGGTCAAGCAGGCGGGCGCAGTTCTGTGGGACACTCTTGAGACAAATTCCCACGGAAACAACACAAAATAATTAAAAAAAACAAAAACAGGTCAGCTAGTCTCGTTAACTTATTCCTGCGGTTGAAAACCCTACCACGTGACGCATCGCTAGCTATTAGAGGCAGAGCGAATATTCGCTTTGATCTTGATAGCTGGATGTGTTGTTCGAAAACGCTTTGGTGTGATCCTGAACGCACCATTACAATCAAATCCATATATACACTTTAAAAAAGCTATTATCTCTTGGTTGTTAAATCAAATTTAGAAAGGATAAAAACACCAGTCTATATCCTATACGTTCCAATTCCACTTTCAGGATTGCTCCGGTGCCGAAATTCTTCAGGATGCATGTATTTTTTCGTTTTCTTTATTGTAATTTTAAATTCAGTGAGGACAATGTTGACTGCTCCTCGGTAAATTGAGACAACTAACTAGGCTATCTTTCCAATGTGATTTTTCTCCCGCACAACTATTTTGTAGCGGCTCTGTGCGGATCTTAGCGCCTGCCATGCCGATTATGATTGGTTTAAAGAAATGCCAATGCCGTTTTTCTCTCATCCTGGAATGCCATGTGGAGTAGCCAGACCCTCCTCCACTTACACAAAGCGAGACTAGGGTTAGTTATTTTAGCTTAGATGTGATAGTTCTGCTTAGGTTACCATCTAGACAAGACCAGCTCAAACCTAGAACCCTCTAGCTGTGAGGTGATACTGCTAACCACTGCACCGCCCCCCTTTTTTTTTAAAGAAAATCTTTGACTGCTCTTGTATAACATACTTAGATAAACCTAGTTAATGATGACTGCAAAAGTCAAATCTATTTTTTTAAGGTTAAATTACTATTAAACTATTATGTACTTTCCAGTACAATATACTATGAAAGAAATGGCTCTTTGGGTATTTTGCTTTTAGTCATGGTCTGCGCTTAATTCAATGCTGCAGGTTTGCTTGATTTCATGCTTAAATTCTCCTCTACTTCAGCAGTTAAAGCAAAAAATGAGATGCTAATTAGACACTGACATGCTCTTGTGGTCTGTGTGCAGCAAATTTAAAGATGAAAGCTGTTAAAAGGGCGCAGTAAGTTTTATTGTAAGTAAACAAAAGATCAGCCCAATTATCTGGATCCCTATACAAGGGAAATAAAAAGCCTTTGGTTCTTATGTGCAAAGCACTGTATATCCATTTGGAACTGGTAAAACATGAGACTTTTGCCCAGACATCTCTGTGTACTGTTGCCAAAGCGCCAATCTCTCTGTGGGGTACTGCTGTATTCAAGGTGGTAGATTGGTGGCAGTCAAGAGCTATGAACCAGGGGAAAAAAAGAAGATGAAATGTATCACAAAATTAGTAAGCTAAGACTTTCATAAAAACTTTTATTGTGTTTGTCAAAGTCTGGTTGCCAGACAAAACTTACAAAAGTTATCATTCAGTTTCTACCACACATTTATACATGTCTGTGCAATTCTGAGTTTACACTGATAATCCTGTCACCTATTCTCAAGTAAAGCAAAAGACATCCGGATTAGAGTAACAGGAGACAACAACATAAATATCTCACTTGGTAGAGGGGCAAAGTTGTTCAATTATATACAACAGCTTGAGTCACAAAAACTACATTACGTACATTGAACCAAGACCAACCATTTGCCGCTTCAATTCTCAAACTCAGTCAATTCTCCAACTCAGTCAGAAGTCCAGTTGTTATGCAGAGAAAGATATTTACAGATACTGTATGTGTTCAATGCACAATATTTGAGTTCCCAACATAAAAAGAAGTAAAAGAAGTCATGAACTTTCAAATGCAAAAACTTGTTTCCATTTTTTTACTGTTCAGCTAGAGCTGGAATTGATGACATTTGTGCACTGAGGTTCACAGAAGGAGCCAAAGCGGCCGTAGATGTCTTTGGCTCGAACAGCAAAATGATAGGTGGAGCCAGACTGGAACTGGGTCAGCGTACAGGCCATAGGCAGAGGAAGGGCCTTTACCTCCCCAATCTTCTTCCAGTGCTGCTGTGCTGCACTGCTGTTGGAGTTGTCTTGATGGAAGGCATAGAGGTGATAGCTGTCTACAGCTGCACAGGTCCGATCAGTTTCTGCAACACACCAGGACAGCACTATACCGGTTTGACTTGGCACCAGCTTCAGCTGAGGTTGCTGAGGAAGTGAGGTCCGCTCAGCCTCCGGGGGTAAGCGTGGAGTTGCGGGTGCAGCAGGCAGAGGGGGCAGTACTCGGGTTGGCGTACTAGGGGTTACAGTGCGGGATTTCATTGGAGAGTCCTGAAAAAGACAACACATGAATTGGTCCTCTAGCAAAATGGGCTGAATATGATAATGACCACAAATTCTTGAATAATATAAAAGCATTAGCAGTAATCATGCATATAAGTCGGTCTAGAAAGGTGATGGAGAAGATAAAAATAAGATAAAGAAATTCTCAACTTCCAAACAGTCAATTTAAGTTTTTACAGTCACAAATCTGTTTTGAGGGCAAAAGCAACGTAACTACTGGTAGCTTTTTAAGCAGCCCATCTGGATATATCCACATATTTCACATTTCATAACGTATGCAAATGACATTTACTCAAGACTTAACAAGTAAATCATAGGATAAAATGCAGTTCCAAATCCTCACCAGTGGGGGGCGGTGGTGGACTGTCAATTGAGGATTGCCGTTAGAGTTCTGATTGCTTTGCGGGGACGACCTTGGTCCTGCACCTGAGGGCAGAACACACGCAAAAATTACAAATGTATAATTCAGATGTTAACATACACAATATAATCATGTTATCGCTTGGATTCTGTTAATTTTTTGTTTTTAAACTAGATAACGATTCATGATAGCTTCCCATAGCCAGGATGAGCACTGGTTTGTGTGGTTGTCCCAATATCACATGCATGCACAGAATCACCCTTTCATGCCCTCAACATAATGTGGTGCAGGGTAGGAAACTAGCACCCGCCACCAGCCAATGGCGGGTACTCTTTCAAAGTGGCGGGTGACTTTGCCCTGTATACCAGCCACAGTGGCGGGTGGATTGTAAAATATTCCTTGTAATGGATTGGACAGCTTTTGTCAAATAATGCTGTTGCTAAGTAACAATAATGCACAGCGGAGTCGTGTTATGTTACTGCTAATGAATCCCCAACATTAACCGATTTTGATGCTTCATAATAAAAACATTCAAATACCAAAATAACGGAAGACTTTTTTTTTGTGAAGAACTTATGGAAAATAAAAACCGTTCACAGCCGGGGCTTTGACCACGCATAATTCCGTCAACTTTTGTTGAGTGGTTTTCAGCCCTAGTCTGTGACAACATGTAGTTGAGCTGAGGTACAGACAAAAAGAAAATTATCGGTAAAACTAAATGTGGCGTCATGTCCCCGGTGTTAAGAGGCCCGCCGCGGAGTCAGCAGTAGCTGTTGAGGTCAAAGTAAACGACGGAATTGTTAGCCTACCTTCCCAACAACCAGTCCATGCACTGGACTTACTGTCAAACCTACGCGCCGTCACAAAATGCAAACAATTTGCATTGACCCCAGGAGCACAGTGGGTACAACCATTATGGTATCCAACAGATAAATCCTACTGACTTTAGTGATCATCTGATATCCCTTCTAGCGCCACCATGAGGTTGACATTTCAGATCATTTGAGGATACCAGAATGATTCTCTTTGTAGCCATCTACAATGAAGAATGTGTTTTTCATCCACACCTGTGTATCTTTTACTAAGTATGGCATAATCATGCTGTTTTGGGCTTGAGAAATCTGTTCAGGAGTGAAAATGTTTGGTAACCATGGTAGCTGTAGATCATCATCAACTCTGAAGATGGTAAAAGAAACCTTCCCCATCTCTTTACTTCTAAGCACAATGTATCCATTGTTGGTGCTTCCAACCTTGGAGCTAAAATATATATTTATAATAAAAATAATGTATTGAAGCACTTCAAAATATGATTTGAATTACGGAAAAAGTAGCTGGTTAAAAATATAAGTGGCTGGTAAAATTGGGCATCTACTAGCCACTAGCACTACTGGTGGGCAAAAAAAATTATTTCCCACCCTGATGTGGTGGACTTACTGTTGGAAATGCTGATGACCGGGTTAGGACGCAAGGCAGGTGAGGGAGCTGCAACAGTGGCATTCTTTACTCCTGTCACTGGAGAAAATGGAAGAACAAAATATTTAGACTAAGGGCTGCTATTCATTACAGTGCATGTTAAGGTATAGACCACAAATTATCATATAATCTATTTTATTATACAGGGGAAAAAAAAGAGGTTTGTTCCCTTCAACCTTACCTTGTACATCATCATCGTCCTCGGTGAGATCAATGACCGAGCCTTTGGGTCGGGCCGCTGGAGCAGCTGCTTTGGATGGAGTGGATCCTGTAGCCTGGTTGTCTGAGAAAAAGGGACAAAAGATAGAGATACATGTTGAGATAACTTCAGAAAAGAAAAAGCCAGCAACACCTCACTATTCTTTGTTCTTTGGCCAAGACAAGGCACACCGCTGTTTAAACAACATTTTATATATATATATATATATATATATATATATATATATATATATATATATATATATATATGCTACACAAAGTAGTACCCCACCTGTTTTTGACGTCAGAGACGTCCCTTGTGGTGGTCCTGGAGCAGTGGAACCTGTTGCTGCCGGCCCAGAGGTTGCAGGTGAAGAGGCAGAAGACATAGCTCCTGCTACAGACACAGACTGAGCCGGCATCCTGGCTGTGGTCACAGATACCCCTGCGTTCGGTGTCGTTATCCCGCCAGCACCCCCCTGGTACACAGCACGGGCAAGAGAGAGCTGAGCAGAGGACATCTGGCCAGGGGAGGCCTGGAGCGCTGGGACAGTAGCAACAGCTGGGACAGAGGCTGGTGAAGTGGTAATAGCGGGAGCAGGCTTGAGTATAAAAGTGGCAGTGGAAGTTGTCGTTTTGGACTTGCCAAGTGAGCTGGCGGCAGATAAAGTAGAGACAGGGATGTTGACCAGTGTTCCTGCCTGGCCATTAGCCATTGATAAAGGCAGCTGGATGAGGAGCGGCTGGCCCGCGGAGGCAGTTTTCAGCAGCAGGGTGCCTGTGTGACTCTGAGTGGTGATGCCAGTGGCCAAGGTGGAGCCAGTATTAGAGGTGGTGGTGGTGATCAGCTGGAGGATGGGGGCCTGTGAAACCATGGCTGTGGAGGTGGGTGTATGGGCCAGACCTGTGCCAGGAGCTGACAGAGCTAGCGTATGTGGATTTGCTGAGAGAAAACAGGAAAAATGGCTTGTTTCAGAATGTGACAGGAAGTGTCACTGACACTTTCAAATGAACTGCATTTTGTACTCCTTTACTCATCTGCTTCCAACCAAAGGGTGCAAAACCAGGAGCAGACTAGTTTATTGCTAGCAACGGTCATGGCAGTTGAAACATATTCTGGCATGCAATGGCGAAAAGACAGGTAACACCTATTGCAGCACTAACATGCAGACAAATTCTTCACTCGGCTACAGGACACTGAAAGAATAAGGCTAACAACTGTCTACATGTCTGCCACTGTCAATGAATCCCTGAACAAAATCAACAATGTGTTCATCGCTCAACACGCTCTGACTTCCTCAGCCTGTCTGTGGCACTCAGCTCCATGCCACTTACTTCAACTGAAAATGTTATCTTGTAAAAATATAAAATTTAATACAAAGCAAAGGCAAAACAATTTCCTATGACAGCTGGGCAATGTCGTGTTTTTGCAAAAATAACTCAAAACGGGAGGAAACAGTGATGGGGACTATTTTCAGCCACAGATTCCGTATGCTAGTGAGTATTTACTGTAGCAGGACAGCATTTGTCGGAATTGACTCAAACTACCCTACGATGCCCATGTTAATGGTGATGATTATAGTCAGTAGGATTAATTCATAGTTAGTTTTAGTCGTTTAAACATTCTTTCGCACTGTGGAAGAAAACTGCATCCTGACAAATGAACACATGGAGAACATGCAAACTCCTCATGGAAAGAAACATGGCCCAATATTTAAAACCCACAGCTTTGTTATTGGGAGGTAACTCAGCTAACTATTGCGCCTCTGGTTATTCTATTTAAAAAGGAAAAGACCAACACAACATCCAGCATAAAGGAAATCCTGTTACTCACCAGCTGTGCTGCACGTAGTTGGGATCTGCTTAAACTCCATGGAAGTACGGACTGGCCTGTTTAGAAAGATTGCTTATGCTTAGAGCTGTTCATATCCACAAAAGGAAGATGACTGAATGTGGTAACGGGCTGACATTTCCTTAGATTCAACTTCACACAGTTGCATTTGAACAAGGCGAGATTCCCTCTCATATTGTAATTGAAGTGCATGCCCAAGTTTTCATTAAAGCATTTATCAGTATGGTAAGTATAGTTCAACATTTTCAAGTGTGATGCCAATTTTTGTACATGAGTCACTAGAAATTCATATGCCTTTCAATATAAAATGAATTTTTTATGAAAGCTGACGAGAATCGTACTGCAATGAGAATATTTAGACTAAATGTTTTTAACAATTCCAATGATGCAAAATGACAATTGTCCCAGTATGCTTCTGTTCCAGTAACGTAAGACTGTCAAATACTTTCAAATGCAGTTTTTTTATCACATTCTCGAAAGAATTCCGGTCTTCTCTTCACTCGCAGTATTTCATTGATAACGTCACGGATCTCCCTCCAGCTGTCGCAAGACAGTACAGGGAACCGATGCTCAATGTACATCCTCATTGTCCTCCTCAAGTTCGCGGGCAGTGCCTCCTTGCCCAATAATCCAACATAATTGACCTTTGCGACCCAGTCACAGTAGACGTCGTATGGGACGAGGTAGCGGAATATATAAGATGCGTAGCGGTCAGGTCTGGGTTTCCCTGAGCTTCTCTTGCAGTTGTGGAACAGCACTTTCTCCAAGTGGGAAGTGATTGTGCGGAGTTTAATGTCTGCTCTGCATTTTCCTTCATTGTATTCTGTCAGCTTTTTTGCCATGGCAATATGACCAGACATAACTTTGTCCTCTTCCTCCTCTTCTTCATTTGCCTTCATGACAGACAGTACAGCAGTTTTACCCACAGAGGGCGCCACTCCCTCCCTGGGCACCTCAGGCTGCGGCACTACCGTCTGCCGACGGAGCACGCTGTTGGGAGGAGAGGTGCAGTTTTAACTACACTCTGCACTGCCTGAGGAAACGCTCAGGCTTCACATTGTAGAACGTCACAAGACTCAAGACCTGGACCCACGTAGGGCTACTTTGCAGGTGCAAAACACAGACAGAGACACATGTTTGTTTATTCCAAACAAGTCTTTAGAACTATTTGGAAGTTAAGAGTTATAAATAAGTTGATCCCGACAAATCCAACAAGGGACATGGAATCTTGACTTCCAAAACGGTATGGATTAGGAGGATGTAGGGATTCTTTATTCTGTCCATTATTTTTAAATTCAGTCTCTAGTGACTACAGATAGCAACCGGGACAATGTCAACTATTCATGCTGTAACCGGCTCAGTGTGCAGTACTGGCTTCAGTCCGGTATTGTCACGTTCATACAAAAGCCAAATTATAGTCACAAAAAATACAAAAGTGAACAGACTGCTGTATGATAACATGTTTTAGTACATTTATGCTGTGAATTTTAACTTAAAAACATATTTGAGCATGTGAGCTTGCAGTGAGGTAATTTAAAAAAAATACAAATAAAAAAAATTACTCCCAAAACCAAGAACCTTATTACTAAATTCACAAAATCAACATATATAGTATGGTTGACAGGGATTTAGAGGGACACACGTACACACGTACCGTTGAACTTGAGGGTTGTTTGCAACAGTTGCAGTCTTGGCGGCGGCGGCAGCAGCCGCAGCAGCCGCGGCGGCAGCAGCAGCAAGTGCCTGCGGAAATCAGAACATTTCCAGTCACAATTACTTGAATACCAGGTAAAGATAATTTTAGCGTGTAATAAAAGGAAAACCATTTCTTACCTCCTGTTTCCTTTTGTTCTCCGATGCCTGATTGGCCTCTCCAAACTTTTTTGTTAGTCGGCTTATCTTGGCCTAAACAAAAAGGTAGAGAGAGGGACTTTATATGTGGGCCTTGCTAACTGTGGGGAGTGAAGTATAGGAGCTCCGTAACTAAATAGTAATAACCGGCAAAAGAGCATCTTACAGTGCTGCAAGGGTTCTTCTATAAGAAAATGTGATTTACATTACAAGTTACCGTCTACTTACTTGGAGTGTGGTAATGGCGGTTTGGTGTTTAGTGGCACAGTCAATTTTGTCTACTCTGTCCTTCAACTCTTGGAAATGTTTGTCAAAAATGGTCAACTCCAAGACCCTCAACCGTTCCTCTACTAGCTGTTGCACAATCTGAGAAAGAATATCAGAGAAAGGTGGTAAAACAGCAAGATTAAGTAATGAAATATCCATTGGCATCAAAGCAGCGTTCAGTTGGCTTTGAGTTTGGGAAGAAATTCTGTGCTGCAAGATAGTTGCAAACAAACCTTTTCAAGTTTATGGTGAGCGCCAGCTTTTGCAGTAAATTTGAGTTCCAGTTGTGCCTCCAACTCCTCACGCTCCACTTTTGGCCTCTTCCCCTCCCTTTTCACAGTTTGGTAATCTTTTTCGGAACCCTCTGATAAAGTGCGCTTCAGTCCCGAGGTGGAGCCCTTCTCCTCTTGCGCTGCGTGAGAAACAAAGACAAACACTGAATGACTAGAACCCAATGTGTGCCATTCATTGCCCTAAATCTTTTATGCATTTGTTTTCTGGCACTATTCTGTTTTAGGTCAGTCTCAGTCACTCTGTTGAAGCAGGATGAACAGAATGTGCACACCAATAGCTTTTAAGGGTTGTTTAACTGCATGTTCATGTTTAAAGTTGATAAATTGGGCCTCCATCAGAAATTCTGGTGCTGCTAAATAAACATGAGTATTAACAAAATCTGTTTGTGGGGATTCTTTGCATTACCCCAAAAGTTTGCCATTCTAAGACTAAGAATGGTAATTTCTAATTATACAGAAAAACAAGAATGAAATGAGCAATGATGTAATGTAAAATATTTTTGTGAGGTAGTAAGGGTTTTGCCAATACAAATTGGGCAGGAGTTTTTTTACTAATGCATTCTGCTTTACACTTAACGTGTAACTCAAATTAAAAAAGTCCCAACAACCTACGCTCAGAGAAGTTCTGTTAATACTGTGGATCAAGAATCTTTTGTATCAAATCTTAGCTAGAATGCCATTTGTATTAAAACACATGAAATGCATAGATTTTACTTTAAAAAAGAATTGAAACTCTAATTCAGCCTTACAAACTCTAGTGCCTTGGGATCTGGCCTGTATTAACCATAAAATGCAACATTATAAAAGAGAATAGCAAGATAACTTTTGAAGATCAAGGTACATTTTCTGGCTTCAAGGTGCCAACCCTTATGTCTACCTTGTCTTGCACTGCATAATACTTGCCATTTAATAAAACACGGAAGTATTTTTAATATGCTTACCATTTAAATTAATGAACTTGCAGACTTGCAAAGTGTGAGCTTCCGTTATAGAATCTTAAAGTAATGTTGGATTTAATCTCAAAACCAATTTAGAAGACACAAGGGGGTACAGCCATGCCAAGTCTGACAAAGTCAGTCACATGACATCACCAGGGCATCCCGGTTCGAATTCGGAGACTCCAAATAATAGACAGAAAGCCTTTTAGACAGTGTGTGTGCATGAAGTTTAAAGGTCAAGAGTATTACCAAAGAGGATCTAACAACAGGACATTGAATGCCAATTTAAATGAGATGTTATTAACATGTCATTCAGCCTACAATTACAAGTGTCTACGGGTCTTTTTCTAACTTGAACCCTTTGGATTTTCATAACCTTCCATTTCAGGTCTACATTGGTTTAACTAGAGAACAAGTCTAATTTTACTTCTTTTGGTTCATTTCCTTTGGATTTCTGTTGAACTTTATCAATATGGAGCAACTATCTTGAAGCTTTATGGCACAATGCCAACTCTCTCATACCTGTATTAGATGGTGGGGTGGAAGATGGCCGAGATGGCTTTTTTTGTTTGTCCAACTTCAGTTTTTCTTTTTTGGTCTCTACTTTTACTACACCCTCAATCTTTTCTTCATTTGTTGATCCTTTCTTCACACCCTCTATTTTATCCTCCTCGTCATTTATGTTCTCTTTGATTTCCTTTTCTTGTTTTACATCTTGAAAAGAGGATGCTGGATATGACGAGGAAGGACAAGGAAGAGAGGAATCAGAAGAAGTAGATTTGGGGCAAGAAGTCTTTTCATCTTCTATTTTGGCTGTGGAGGCCCCAATGTCCTCGGCCTTTGTAGTGTCACTATCTGTATCCATAGGTTCTGTGCAGTCAGACACTGGAAGGGGTACAGGCGAACATGGAGCCAAACCATTAACAGAATCCTTCAACAAATCCACAGCTGGGTCCTCTGTTGTAGTCTCGTCCTCCTGGGGAAGAGCACAAACAACCCTTGATTAATATAAGGTTTTTGGACTCTCAATCTATCCACACTTCAAAATGATTGAACAAATCCAGTATAATAAAATAATCATAAAATATGAGAATAATTTCCTCTAAGCATTTACCTTTTTCTTTTCCATCTCTGGGGTCACCTCTGTGTCTTTTTTCTGGGTTTCCTTGGATTCGGTTGATGCTGGTGTAACGGACACTTTTGATGAGAATGATGACAAACCTTCGTTCTTCTCCTCCTCCTCCTCTTCCTCCTCCACCTCCTCCTCGTCTTCCTCCTCCTTCTCCTCCTCCTTCTCCTCCTCCTCCTCGTCCTCGTCCTCCATCTTTTTTAGTTCAAAGTTTAGAGAGTGGAATGGTGATGTGGGAGAAGCGGAAGTTTCCTCCTTTGATTTTGGACTTAGTGAAGACGCCGATGAAGGGGACAGATTGAGGGACAGAAAAGGAGCAGGAGAAGCAGGGGATGTAGCTTGGGGTGAGTTGGAGTCCGAGATGTTGTTTTGCTCTTTGTCCCCTGCTTTCACTCCATCTTCTTTGTGCGTGCCGTTCATTAGAGGTGGCAGAGATGCGTCGGTCATAACAGGAGCTGCGGTCAACAAAGTACTGTGCAGACTCTCCAGTTGCTGTCGATCACTGATTTTCATGGTTTTTCTAGCACGGAAAATCTTCTTCTCCTCTGTCACAACAACTTCCATTGCTGCCTGTGGAGACAAGGAGAGATTAAATGCTATCAAAGAGCAGAATGAATCTAGGAAAGATCTAGTGATAGCTGCGAGGGTAAGCAGCATAGTCTCTTCCGCTTATGAACCTGTCCTGGACTTTACGCACTGCATAGTAAAGAAACGGCTGCAGATTTTCAGAGCAAACACTAGAGGTCACTGTGGAACCCTATGACTTTTTTGTTTGTTCTTTTCTAGAGGGTTCTGTCACAGAGATCTGCGTATCAAAGTGGCCAGTTCCCCAACAGCCCATGTTCTTTACCAAAATTTGAATCAGTCATCCAAGCCAAATCAGACAGATCCCTACCAACTGATTACACATTGCTGTATCTGTCCTACAGTGACAACAGTCAAAGTGCAACTCAGTAAGCCAGAAAGGCTTTTTTCATGACAATCTGAGAAGCTTTAACTGCTGTGACAAATCTCCCTTTCCATATTTTTACGATTAACCTATGGATGTCATGTTTACCTAATCCCCGATCCTGAGAACAGAAATTACATTGAAGTTAACAGCAGCAACCCAACCTTCCTCCCATCCCCCCACGTTCCTATTGGTTCAATCCTCAGCGAATCAAAACGGGCAAATCGAGGCTGTGTTGGCAGCAGTAAAGAGGTTATGCAAAAAAAAAAAAAAACTGAAGGATTTTCCGTACAGAGTTCTGCTTGTTGCACACATTGTAGTGTTGAGGCTAGTTGTCACATTGTATTTGAATTCATTTCATGTATATTCATTTTATGTGCAAACATCTGATGAGTTAAACCTCTTTTTATGGTACTCTAACAAAATTAGAAATGCAGCTGTGTGCTGCAGTAAACTTCTCATTTTACAAGTAGTAGCAAACAAGAAACGTTCTGTGATATTAAAGAACCTGCGGCGCACACACTTACTAAATTATCTATGAAAAACTCACCTTCAACCCGAAAGGTTCCTGGTCATGGATTTACCACTTAATTCTTCGACAACCTGAGGAGAAAAGAATGGATTTACTTTAGTGTATTTAATAATATTCTTTCAAACTAGGACGATAACATCAACTACGTATAAAATCCACAAAACATGTAAATTAAAGTGTGACCCTAAATTTAGCTCATCTGAATTATACAGTCTCCCATCCCTGAGCTGTAACTGAGCCTGTGGCTTCAAAACAGAGATATTTATTTGAAGGGTCACTTTGAATTTCATCAAACTGGAAATACAATTATGTTGATGACAATAAAGTACATCCACATCTATTAAGAATTGATTGACCACCTATCTGGACACAAAACGCTAGTCTATCGGACGATGATATGATTCCTGAGAATGTTGATACATCTCAACGTTACTATAGTCATAAAATGTTTGTTGTGACAAAAAAGTTCTTTGAAATGTTTTCATTTCCGTTTCAGCCAACTCTCTATTCATTTTGGCAATAGAAATTTAAACATGCTTTTATTTTGGATATTTTATACAAAAATGAAAACTGTTGATGCCCATTCTTATTCAACACTAGTGTTGGGACAAAGCTTAATTTAAAATTAAAATCAATGTACAAAAAAATTGGCTGACTAATACGCTGATAAGCTAAGCTAATAAGAAAAAATAATAATAATAATAATAATAAGCTAAAAAGACGTGACAAGCAAACAAATCATACAAAAAGGTGAAGGAAAAACAAGATTCAGTTCTACGGCTTGTATTATTTGCACATTCGTTAAGCTACTTTTCGTTTTGCTCCATGGTGTTGTATTTTGGTATTTCTCTCCTTTTTCATTTAGTTTTTTTGTGTTGTTGTCCCCTTTTACTCCATGGTTGGTCTTTTGTTGTTAGCCATATAAATTGAGGCATGCTTTCCACTTCAGAGAAGTCTGTACTACTGCTATATACATGCTTCACAGCACTAAGACAAGATATTTCAGCATTCAATTTAACCGAGAAAAGCAGCATGCAAAAACTCAGTATAAACAAATAGATAAATAGCGATGTAAGTTGTGAGCATGGTTACTGGTACACATTCCAATCTTATTGCACACTGCGCAGAGAATAATACCCCCTCCCCCATCCTACGGCCTCATTCACTGCGCCTGGATTCAGTGCAGAAACTCAAAATGGCCGTCAGCTCTGCTTTATGCTGCCAGACTAAGCTCTCAGTAGCTAGCTGAACTGGATTCTCGATCAGAGGTATCAGGTTGCAGCCCCAACCTGCTTAATAATTTTTGATTCAGCCTGATTCTTCAGAAAGTTGGCCAAGTGAACAAAATCTAGAATATATAAATTTAATTTTATTAAACAAAAATGTTACCTAAGCTAAAGTTCAACATTATAACTATTAAAGCACTGTGGTGAGTATAAGAACTCATTCTTTTTTCAAACATAGTCATAAAAAGATTATCAGCCAACATTTACAAATAGGGCTATCTGCAGCTGCATCACTGAGTGCACTGCTGAACTGGATTCAGAGAAAGGCAGAAAACAATCATAACACATCTCAGATAGGAATGCACAGGCTGGGTGTGGCTTATACTGCGCACAGCAAGTTAGGTCATCAAAAGCTACATCATTTAAAAAAAAAAAAAAAAAACCTACTTAATTCATGTATACAGCCTAAATAGATTCAGACTTGTGCTTAAAGCTAGATAAACTCATAGGAATATTAATATAAAAATGGTATTACTAGCCCAGACAAACCAATCTGAGGTAATAGTGAATTGGTCTGGATTTACATTCCATAACGCAGTTTCAGGCAAGTCACGGTTGTTTCTTGTAATACCATCCACTGACTGCCAACACCAAATATTAAGTAGACTTTCTCTGTCTCTCTCTTCTTTTTTTTTTATTAAATCTTGCATCTTCTTTCATATTTGTGTGTCGCAGAACTGGGTGGAATTGGAGCAAACATTAGAAAATGTTCCAATGTGAATGCACAGAGAAGAGAGGGCCTACACAACTTCCACCTCATTTTAATAACTCATTTATTCATTGACTAGATTGCGTTATGTCTTTGATAACTAGGCAACAATGCATTAGGATTTTTTCAACTTATACCTTCATGTGATGCTGCAGGCATAAACAACAGGAGACAGGGAGAGATCGTCCCTGGTCTTTGGGTTCGACAACTGTTTTTCTTTTAGGTTGCAACATCAGTGCGTGTTGTTGTTTTAGAACTTTACCTTTCCAACCCACTGTTTCAACACCGGTTGACTAGCCGTTGAGTTGCTGGACAATTGTCACAAAGTTGCAGTAACTTTCTCAAACAAGACATGCAAGTCTCTCTGAATCCAAATGATTGGAAAACAGGGGGACTAGAATGTCAGTCCTGCAGCAAACAACTCACGTTTAAGACTCCAACCAGTTAAGACTCCAACCATAGTTCAGCAGTACGACATTGTGCTTCTCAAATCTTGCCCAACATGATTCAAGCTGTTTTAAAGACAATGGGAAAGTTGATCACAAACCAAAGTACAAGTCACTTCTGGTTAGGATTCAGTACATGGACATCCATGTGCAACTTCCCAAATGTGTTGGCCTCTTAACAGACTCCAGACATACATAGATACTTAGAATATGTTTTAAATGGCTTATAATTTATCCCTGGCAACAGTCATTACTTGGTATATCCCTGGTTGACAAACTAGTCTGGTACAAATGAAAGCACTTTTTCTTTGGCTCATTATCCGACACTAGCTACCAACCCATTTCCAAATCTTAGTTTATTGTGTCCCACTGTGCTCAGGCTACACCAGCTTTCAAAAATAGATCATTATGCTGTATTAAAACAGTGAAACCTATTCCTCAACACAGTGCAATGATAGCATCCACTTGGACAGTGTGCGTCAGCAACCTGAGAAAGTAGGCCCACTTTAGACATGAAAGATTTCAAGCAGCATTTTGGTTTTGTTGCACTATAACTAACATGCTGTTGTTTGAAAATTGACTACACATGCTTCTACAATTAGCTTGTGTTGGGATGTGATCTTGTGGGTTGGCCACTGTAATGATCGTTAGCGATGAAGATATTTTACACCTTTGGGACATTTGTGATATTCACATACAGATAAAATATCGCACAACTCCAAATGTGTTGACAGTGCTACAAATAAATACATGTACATTCACTTTTCTGTGAGGACACTGAACATACATGACTCAAGTAAAAAGCTTCCATTACCGAGCCGAAAAATGTGAGCGCGACCAGAAACAAACAGTTTTTTAAAAACATGCATACTCCTGGTGTCACATAGTGTTGCGGGCATAGAACTAGAATGAGAGTAGAAGGGACATTCTCATTCAAATCAATAGAGCAGGATGGGCAGAGTGGCGGCAATTTGAATGTGTAACGTTGCCACAGCAAAAGACTGTGACCGTTGTAGCGGGCTAACTTCAGCATCTTAACTTCCGTATGAACCAACTTGCAGCAAGTCGCAAATGTACTCTGAGGTGAAGTTTAGCGACAAATGAACAGTGGAGTAGTACGACGCCCGGAGAGGCGTCTTGTGTGCAGTATGTCCGTTGCCTTGTTGCTAGAGCTGAACTGAGGATGGCTGAATTTGCTTTAACAAGAGACAGACAAAAGGACAAAACGGAGTTCTCACACCAGTGAGTGTGGCACACTTCTGATGTGTGTTGTCACCATAAAAACAATCCCCATTTTCTCTTGAACTAGTCAAAGAACCACGACAAAGAGTTCAATGTCCGTTCTACTCGCTCTCTCTTCTATTTCTATGGTTGCAGGTAACAAAATGTCTACTGATGTCAGCTACATTAGTGACAATGTACAGCAAACTCCCTTACATAAACAATATCTGAAATTAATGTTCCCTGATAAAAAACAAAAAAACACAACATAAACAGCAAGCCAAAACTCTACCTTCTGCAACTAGCATAGCACCCTCTACAAGTAGACTATCGAAAGCTAACCTTGAGAAGAGTTTGAAGCTGCAATGACAAAAAATGAGTTAGAACTAAACTTAGATTTAAATAACAGAGAGACCTGTTAAACATGCTTTAAAAACAAAGAAATGTCAACCTTTAGCAGGATGTGTGGGATTGAGACCTTCCATGTATTTGTTGATTTGATTGTGGGAGCAGGCTGAGAGGCCAGCAGGAGAACATAAAAGGAAGGAGGAGGGGCTCATTTAGGACTAGTCCATCTTGTTCTTTGCAGGGGTATGCACTATAATGGATCCTTGGCCTACAATGGTCTAAAGAAATATCATTAAACCCTTTGAAAAAAAAAAAGGACAGTACAGTTCAAAGCTCCTAACACAGCAGAATGCCATAATGCAAAAATGACAAAATATTCTGATGACACCTATTAAAGTGCATGATATATTTTCCAGGTACCCCAAATACACACAAATCAAATATTGTGTCTACAACATTTTAAAGTACAGCGTAGTGATTATCAATATCAATCCTAGCTAGCAGCGCACAGACAGAGGGGAAGTACACTGCACAGACCGTTGCTTAGCAACACCCATCCCCCAACTCTAGCACAAACTTGTCCACAGTATGGAAATCTACAGCCAGCATGGACTAAACCATTCTTACAAAGGGCAGGGGGGGGACTCTCCTTTCTAAAATAACACCTAAGGCAAAGAAAGGTTAATGATAATAAAAGGTCCAGGACAACACTACAATACATAAATACTACAGGAGTGCAGTAATTGACCTTTATTATCATCCTGTGTGTGTTGAGGTTGAAATGTAAAAACATCATTTACATGTATTGTTTTAAGTTGGCTTCTGGTGCTACAAAAGACAAAATTAGAAAACCCTGACATAACTGTTAATAAACTCTTTCAGTGAAATGTGTATTGCTTCCCCTGGCATCTGAATCTCAGATCTCGTCTGAACTGCATACATATAACATGGTCACTTGGAGCACTATGTGCAATAAACTAAGCACTTCCTGCCGCTTAGCTTTGAACTCACACATCAGCTATCTTGCTAAAGGCTAAGATTCTGCTGTTGGTGAAACTGCAGAAATACGATTAAAAAAACAAATAAGGGAGGCTAAATAATACTAGTAGATGTTTTATCTGACAAAAGCTCGGTTATCCGGCCTCGATAGAATACATTTGACAATTAACATATTGAAACACTAGCTAACAATAACAAGTTAAACTCATTCATTTTTAACGCTGGAAATGCTAATAAGATCTCATTCTGCCTGTGGTGGCTTCAACCCCCATGGTGAGGTAACCCACTGTATCTCAGCAGTTTCCATAAGAAATTAAGAAAATCAGAGGCATTGATGGTTCTACAGTTTGCTTTAATGTTCTATTTGTTAAAACAGAACCACATCCTCCTTTATCCTCCACAACTATCTTCCTACACATCCTAGCTTCTAGTTCTTCCATGAATGTCTATTGCTATTAGTCGTAACAATAAAAAAGTAAATAGCAGCAAACCTATTATTATATGTGCGTACAAACAATAACCAGTAAAACACATACAAAATGAATAAAGCCACTTTTACATGACACAGCAGCACGACATTTAGTCAGAGCCTAGCTAGCAGCGCACAGCCAGCGCTAAATTGCACACCCACAGCACACTCAGCCTAGAGGCAGCTGCATCGACCCTCCCCCATCTCTCACTCTCTCACACACACACACACACACACACACACACTCTTTCTCTCTCAGTCTCTCCAAGTCAAATATGGACTGAACCATTCTGATGGGGGCATTCAAATTAAAATAAATAAAAAGGATAAAAGGCATAAAGTATTCAAGTAATCAAGCAGTCACAGTACAGTTACAGATTTGCTAAAAAAGAGTTTTATTTTCTCTGGTTTTCACACAAAAAGTGAAACACTTTTCATTGAATATAATACCACTTCCTGGGGGTAGACCACATGAAGAAATTGAAAGATTATCTCATAAAAAAACTGTACCACTTATTATTTGCAAGCAAAAAATATCGCTTTTTAGCCACACAGTCCCATGCTAGCTGCGCACAGCAAGAAATTAGAGCACAGCTTGACACACTAAGCAGCCTCTATCCGCCCAGCCTCTCCTACCCCAGAGAGGGCTGCTGTTGAACAGACTGAACCATTCCAACACAGGGGTGGTTCTTTACGCAAGAGGAACAAAGAACACCCACCTAAAAACTGAAAAACAAACTTTGTGCATTATTATTTCTTCTGGTTTTGAAGTTTTCACCAGTGCAATTTTCACAACATAGTTTATTTAAAGTACATTTCTGATTTGTTTTGAGACTCAAAACAGAGAAATATACTGTTAAAGAACAAAGTAATTACATTGAACTTTAATTTGCAAACCACCTATTTTCATCAAAAGCCCTTTGGGGGGAAGTCAGTACAACCTTGCTGTGCGTTAGTTTACCAACCCCCTTTCTGCTACTGTAGAAACACAAAATGGCCACCAGCGCTGCTTCGAGCAGCATGCTGAGCACAGGCTTGATCAGATCCTATGACAAACTCCGCCTACTAAACCAAAAGTACAGTATCTGCAGAAATCTCCATACTCGTACATGCATCTTGAGGGAAAACAGAATAAAAACTTACTTCTAAAACAGCAAATGTGATTTAATGATCTCAAGTAATGTTATTTATCCAGGTAATGTGATCACCTCTAAATCCTGGTTTAGAGTTTCACTGTTGTTGCAAAGAGCCCGGACGTGTCTTGTACTCACTGTTCAGCAACACACTAAGCTATGACTAAGGAGTTAACAAAACTAATTAGTACCGGTAGTTCTTTTTTTCACCTCACAAGCTCAGAGCTGTACTGCTAAATGTTTTATGATCCTAGGTCTAGTTAACTGGGTTATAAAATAATGCTTTTTCTACTTTCGGCTGCAGTTAGTGCTACAACCAAAATACCAAACAGTATAAAGCTGGCTCTCTCCAACTGTCATTCACAGAAGATGCGGTTGGTCTTAATGTAAAAGAAAAAAAAAACTGTTATCCAATATCAGACATTTTGAGGCTAAATACTGAGTGGAAAAAACGCTGTCAGCCAGTGAGAGCTGAGCCTGCATTCCAACATTACTGCGCACAGTGCGCAGTCTTCCCCTCCCCCACCCTCACTGCCTGCATCTGGATTCACTGAAACTCAAAATGGCCACCTGGTCTGCTGTTCGCAGCCCCAAAGAGCCCTTAGAGCCTGCTATATCTAGCACAACATCCACGTCATTAAAAGTAATTCTTATGTGCATCATTTTCACCAAAACATTTTTTTTCCAGTTACATGGACCTACTACAATATTTTGCGATATGAAACAAAAGAAAATTTCACACTATTCTACTACAGCAGGTAGCCTGTTTCTTAGGTTGTTACACCAATATAGGCATTGATCTATTTGAACTGCAGCAACTCATACATCATCATATTCACTTGCTGTGCAAGCCAATAAAATGTTGTATTACCTATTTGGAACATTGTATCAAATAGATATATACAGTGCGGTTTTCGAATCTTAGTGATATAACAACAAGCAGAAATCCAGATGAACCAAGACCTTGAGTTACTCTAAGCAGTAGTTGATTATTGATCTTTCCGGTGATATTGCTTCATGTAGGTCTATTTGTATTCTGTTCTCCATCCATTCAAGGTGGGCATTTTTCCTTCAAGTGGTAAACTAGCTTAAAATATTATTTTCTTCTACATATTCAGAATTTTGATTCCAATAAAGACGCACCAATTCAATCATAGCAGCTATGAGTTAATCAGTTGCTTTTACTGTGGGCCACTGTTAGAATCTGTGAACTCTAATAGTGGTTAAGGTAGAGAAACGTAAAATGGACAGAACGTAAGAGAACAGTTCAAACATGCCTACATTTTACTGTCAAAGCAATATTATTCTCAAAAACAGGGTTTACCTGTTTAGCAATAGTGTAAAAGCACTGCTTCTTAGCCTACCATTGCACAAAGATTGTACGCGTGATTTCTTTTCATGTCTTTTCTTTTGAGTAAGTGGAGCCTAGCAGGAGCTGGGCAGAAGGAAAAGAGGGAAGAAAAAAGGGAGGGGTGAGCAAAACCAGGAGTTTCCATGAGAATCAAGCAAGCACATGGTGATTATTCTCTAGCCATGCGCTGCTGAGGGAGGCTCCTGTTATGGCTACAAAAAAAGCCAATGAATGTTGATTGGCATACAGCGTAATAAAACAAAAATCAGCAAGTGCAAAATAAGAGTAACCTAGGTTCCCTGAAGACATATTTATAATAATACTTTTGGTTAATTGCAGAACTAAAATATCTGCATATCTGATCTGTCAGATCTGTTGTGCCCTCCTTTTTCCAGGTTAAATTCTAATAACCTAAAGACAGTATCTACAGTTAAAATCAGATCGGATAAGCTTTAGCTAGCACCACATAGTCAGAGCTTTCAGTCCACAGCATTACAGAGCGCCGACACCCCTCCCCCACCCCAGCCGTCTGCTCCAGTCTGGGGTTTTACAGCCAAGCATGGACTAAACCATTGCAGCAAAAGGGTGTTCTCACAAACAACGGAGGGAGCTAGAGAGGGGAATGACAAATTAAAAGCTCCCTAAACAATTCAAACTTTGTGGTTAGAAGTTCAAAACTAAATTTGCCTTTGTTGAACAGAAGAACAATCTTAGTGAATTCTAGTGCTAAATTGGTAGAAAACCCTGCCACTGGAAGCGCAGCTCATTCTCCTTAAGCTACTCTATAATGCTCTGTCTCTGTAGCAACAACTCATCTTTACTATGTCTAAATATGGCACATTTCTCAAAAGTTTTTTACACGAAATCAAGGCAAAAATTATGATGTTATAAGGAAAGATAAATCCAATGTTATAAGCTGGTTTTCCCTCTCTGCCAATAATACACATTTTGTAATAAGTAGAAAGTAGCTTTGAAAAAAAGATTGTTTTCCTTGAAAAACTGGCATAACAAACGTCTAACATTTCCTCAGCATAATGATTTGAATTACTTAACAAGCTAGCTACTCGACACTCTCCCCTCCCCCACTCCTTTCCTTTGATAGATTGCTTGCAGTGAATGCTACAGCACAAAATGGCTGCTACTGCTGTACGCAGTTAAAGCAGAAAGGGTCCCATTTATCATGAACATGGCTTACTTTAACGGATTATGACTGTACCGTGTTACTCTTCAGTTAAAAATACTGCTGCTTCTCTCCCTGCTGGTTTGTTCTCTAGAGGTTTTGATGTCATTTGATCCGCAAAGGGCAACACATTTTGTATCTTGTATTTAAGTTGCAATGCTCAATCCTATCATATTATTTTACATCAAGGTGTATTTTGGAACTACCATGTTCTACATAATAACAATAATCATTTTTTAAAATGTGTTTAATAAATATAAATAGATATTTATAAAACAACTTTATGTGACCGTTTAGTTACATTTGTGACTCTTGTTACGTTGCACCTATATCATGCTAGGCTACACCAGAACATCAGTCTGATTAGATTGTTTTAGAGGCCATTGACCAAACTTATCCAAATATTGGAATTAGTATTACGTTTTTTTTCCTCGTGTTTTATTTTAAATGTATCTTCAAGAAAGTTTCTCGAAGCAGAGAGTTTATTTCATGGTGGTTTAATAGTGCGTTCCATTTACTTGGGAATTCAGAAGCCGGAGCTGGTAATGACGTAAACACCCAAGTTGAATGCACTCCATTCATGTCATTGTGGGGATAGCTCTAGCCAAGTTAGCCATTGTTAGCAATACCAGTAGTTAACAATGCATTACACTGTTTTGTGCATACAAACAGTGTAGCAACATGTACACAGATAGAAGTTGGACAGGACTGTGTGTAAGACTGATTTAGTGAGACACAAAATAAGACAGAAGTGCTAATAACTGTATGTTACTACAGCTTTTCACAGCTTGCAACTGATGCACGGGGCATCCATGCTGGATTTAGAACTCTGTTTACTGCGATGTTGTCCGAGTCCTGAGCTCGGAAATCCGAGGTCAGGGGATGTGTTTCCGACTTTGTTAGTAGTAAGATAACTTGATAGCTAATGTTGGTTGCTTGGCATGGATAAATCAAAACCAGTGTGAGATAGATAGTTTTATTAGTTTGCAATAGAGTTACAAATAGAAAATGAGCTGCTG
>NW_022602906.1:0-23232 GCF_008692095.1 Etheostoma spectabile | reverse complement strand
TACATAAAACTTGGCAAGCAGCAAGGAGCCTATTCATTGCCAACAATTACTTGGAACAAACTGCTTTTGTTTATTGCATGATAATTTGACAAACCACTAGAAAATGATAAATTGAGCATCAAAGTTCCAAAATGCAGAGAAAAATGAAACATTTTTGACTTTTTGAAAAAGTCTGGTTGAATATTAGGACTGTAAAGATAGATGACCCAACTACAGAGTTTCATACAAACCTGATAGTAGAGTATAACACCACAACACTGCTGGTACAGCATTAGAACCTTTTTGCCTTACACTCACCCATTTTCAGACAGCCATGATGTCACTACTATGTCCGCAGCCCTTGTAAGTGTCTACACACAACAAGTAGGCAGCACTGTCACACCAACTTACCTTGAGAAGCTCAAGATATAGCTAAGCTCAATGGAAAGAACCACAAGGAGGTGTTAGAGGAGTCTTTGAGGGTGCTGGATCCAGTGAAGATCCTACTTCCCTTCAACACCTACAGGAAGTTAAGCTGGCTATAGAGCCCAGCCTGCATGATGTTCCATCACAACAACTGGTGATGTTTCCCCTCTCATTGAGCATAATCTCTTGGATGTTAATTAGAGGACAGCTACTCCTTCTTTTAACTTAAAGACACTCATGACTCTGAGCCCCAGGGAATTCAACCCACCTGAGGCACAAAGATAGTGGTGGAGCACATTGTGAGGAGCGAAGACAAACCATCACACACTCATCCACTCTGAAGTTGAGAGCTTTCTCTGGGAAATCCTAGACCATACAATGAGTTTGTCACAACATTTGGCGGTATCATGTTGATTTGATGATGAAAGATGTATCTGTTTTGGATCTTGAGAAAACAAGGAAAATCCTTGAGTCTTCTTATCCCAGCTTCTGATGTTGTTAGACATCTTGGTCCTGAAGAATCCCCTACGGCTTATCTGCAAATTTTAGACTCTGCATTTTCCACTGTGAAGATGGGAGGAACTGTTGTATGGTTCATGAACACATTCCAGGACTCTGGAGAAAAACTGCCTTCCTACCTGCAGCGTCTTAAAGTTGCCCTGTGTAAAGCCTGCGTGCGCAGAGGAGGCGTCCCAGCACAAGACCTATAATGCCACCTACTTCGACAGCTCTGCAGTGGCTGTTGGGACAAATTCTGCTTAATGACTGCCGGCTAGAACACAAAAACAGAACCCCCCCCCAATGTTTTGTTGAACTCTTAATGCTTTTACGAACTGAGGAAGAATGGCAAGAAGCCAAGGTCGTTCAAATGAAACACTTGGGCACCAGAAGAAGAAGCTGTGTACCACGTGCAAACAATGTGTAACTGTGGTGAGACCCAAGTGATTCAGACAATAGTAGCAT
The DNA here is from genome assembly GCF_008692095.1 of Etheostoma spectabile. Classification (NCBI taxonomy): domain Eukaryota; kingdom Metazoa; phylum Chordata; class Actinopteri; order Perciformes; family Percidae; genus Etheostoma; species Etheostoma spectabile. The sequence goes on along the minus strand of NW_022602906.1, from coordinate 21,864 downwards.
AAATGAGTTAGGAACAAGTTGCAGACTTGAAAAGCCAGCTCATAAAAAAAAAGTGTCTCCCAAAAGAGAAACTTAAAAAATGGCAAACACACAAAAACTTGACAATGCAACCACAGTACCAACTTACCTTCTCACACGGGTGCAACTTCCAAGCCAAATCCTCTGTACTGCTTCGCTGTGGGGAGGGATGGGCATGTTGTTGAGTTGATGCCAATTCTGCCCTGGTAGCAGCAAAACAGAAAGAACGAGACGACAGCAGTTGTGGGAAGCACAAGAACACCTTTACTTTTCCTTTAAATAAAGTACAGTTCTTGTCGAGGCACGACGAGACTGATATAAGTCAACTGAACCCAAGCAACGTGCCATGCTAAACAGTCTTATACAAGAGGTCGTCCCTTCAAACTACACTAAAGGCTTTGTAGGCACAAAGAGCACCCACGAGTGTAAATGGAGACAAGCTCCACAATCTCCTTACTGGACACAAGCTCCCAAATTACCACGGTCCCTCAGTCCCTTCTATCAGCACCACCTTTCTGTACATGAATCAAACCACTGTGTTCGACTTACTTGAAGTTCAAGGAGCCAATGGTCAGTGTGTACCTTACCTTGGATACATTGAGCTGAGTGTCAATTTCCCCAGTGTGGGAGTGGATATCGAGGTGCCAACTCTCGCCTTGGTGGTTCCAGATGTTCATGCTTCATCTGACTCACTCATGCTGATAGGTACCAACACACTTGATGGACTACAGTCCCTGACAAAAGTCTTGTCGCTTGTGTACAAATTGACCTGAAGTGCCGCTGAAATATATTTCTAATCCAGATTTATTTACAAGAAATGGCTCATTTTAATCCCAACAGCTTTTGTAATAATGTTTCAGTGCAAAACGAAACTGTCAAAAAGTATTCTAATATTCACAGCTTGGTAAAGCCCGTTGAGTCAATTTTTGGAAAGACATAAGTGTTGTCGCCTTGTCATATGAGCTTCACCTGTGACTAATAATGGATCAATTAGGTCTCAGGTGTGTATAAAAACAACCCCAGTACACTAGACCTTCACATCAACTGCAACTAGACCTCTGCAAACATGCCTAAGATTAACCCTGAGACTAAAGTTTTGATTATCAAGAGGCTGAAGACCAGATCCAGTGCTGATGTGGCAGGCACCTTCAATGTGTCTCAGTGTTAAGTACAGTGGATAAAAAAACATTTGAAGACACTGGAGACGTTTTTAACAAGCCCAGTTCAGGCAGACCCCGCAAGACAACTGCTCGAGAGGACTGTTTGTTGGCTCTAAAATCCAAGCCCAGCCCATTTTCCACTGCAGCAGAGCTCCACCAGACCTGGTCCCCTGAAGTCCCTGTGTCAACCAGAACGGTTTGTCGGATTCTGTCTCGAAATGGCCTCCATGGTCCAATCAGTGCCCAGAAGCCAGCACTAAACTAAAGACAATTGAAAAACCGTGTGGCAGTTGCCAAGGCCCACAGCCTGCTAAAAGGATGGACACTGGAAAAGTGGAAGAAAGTGGATTTTTCAGATGAATCTTCTGTTGAATTACACCACAGTCGCCGCAAATTTTGCAGGAGACCTACTGGAGCCAGCATGAATCCAAGCTTCACCCAGAAAACAGTGAAGTTTGGTGGCAGAAAAATCATGGTCTGGGGTAACATCCAGTATGGGGGGTGCGAGAGATTTGCAGGGTGGAAGGCAACATCAATAGTCCCAAATACCAAGAAATCTTAGCTACCTCTTATATTCCCAACCATAACAGAGGCCAAATTCTGCAGCAGGGTGGTTCTCCATTGCATACTTCCATCTCCACTTCAAAGTTCCTCAAGGCGAAGAAGATCAAGATGCTCCAGGATTGGCCGGCCCAGTCACCAGACATGAAAATCATTGAGCATATGTGGGGTAGGATGAAAGAAGAAGCATGGAAGACCAAACCAAAGAATATTGATGAACTCTGGGAGGCATGCAAGACTGCTTTCCTAGCTATTCCTTATGACTTCATCAATACATTGTATGAATCCTTGCCAAACCGCATGGATGCAGTCCTTCAAGCTCATGGAAGTCATACAAGATATTAAATTTGGATCTCACAGCACCACTATTTATTTTGCTGACATATTTTAGTATTTGTAGTAAATTTGTTCAATCTCTGTATAGGCGACAACACTTTTGTCTTGCCAAAATTTGACCTTTCTGTCTTGTTTAAATAATAAATCTTTTTTCAGTAAAACAAATTTATTTCAGTACATTGACATCATTTGGGAAGGTTTTAGCTTTTCATCTGAGCTATTTCTTACACCAATTGATTAATTAAAAGTTAGGTTAATAGCAGGTCTTTCTACAAAATAGATAAGCGACAAGACTTCATGCCATGATATTGTTGTCCCCCAAAGATGTATTATTGGTGAGAACAGTGCCTTTCAGAAAGTTCTGTCACACAAACATAGTGTACTTACCTCAAAACCAGACTCTCTCCAGAAGTCAGACATCAAATTCAACTTCCGTGATTCGCCGGTTCCTGCTGAGTGGAAAGAGCGTATCACATGGAAACTGAACAGCATGCCTGAAGTTTTCGCACAGGATGATCTTGACTTTGGCAGAACTGATCGGGTTATACACCAAATCAAGCTCTCAAACGAGACGCCATTCAAGCACAGAGCCCGCCCCATACATCCCCTTGACTTGGAGGCTGTCTGTAAGCATTTACAAGAACTACTTCAAGATGGAGTGATCAGAGAATCTGAGTCTCCATTCTTGCCGCCTATAGTGGTAGTGAGGACAAAGAACAGTCTGTCTCTGTACTGATTATAGGAAACTCAACCTAAAGACTGTGAAAGATGCTTATGCACTTCTGAACATGGAAGAGGCGTTCTCCTCACTCACTGGGTCAAAGTGGTTTTCCATCCTTGATCTAAAGTCAGGCGGTTATCAGATCCAGGTTGAAGAAGGAGACAAACCCAAAACCGCCCTTGTCTGTCCCATGGGGTTTTGGGAATTTAACCGGATGCCGGTAGAGTACGTTCCAGCGGTTGATGGAGAGATGTGTGGGACATATGAATTTGAAGGAGGTTCTTGTATTTATCTATCGTCTTTTCAAAGACCTTGGAAGAACATGAGGTGAGGCTGATGAAAGTCCTGAACCGTTTTAAAGAATTTGGCCTTAAGCTCTCTCTGGAGAAATGCAAGTTCTTTCAAACGTCTGTCAAGTACCTGGGGCATGTTGTATCAAAGGATGTAGTGGGGACTGACCCTGGAAAAGTGGCCAAGGCCCCAAGACCTGAAACAACAAGGTCTTTCTCAGATTTTCAGGCTATTACAGACGATTAATAAAAGACTATTCCGCCATTGTCTAACCCCTCACCGACTTGACATCAGGTTATCCCCACTGCACAAGAACATCAAAAACAAGACACAGACTAATCAATACCGGGATCCAAAGAGGCCCTTGGCGATCACTGTACTGATAGATGTGAGCTAGCATTCAACACCATCATTGAAAGGTCACCACAGCTCCTGTTCTTGGGTTGCTGACCCCAAGCCCTACGTCCTCCACACCAACGCAAGTAACCAAGGCTCTGGGGCAGTTATATCAAGAGCAGGAGGGTCACATGCGGCTGATTGCATACGCCAGCAGGAGCCTATCCCGCAGTGAATCACGATACCCTGCCCACAATTTAGAATTTCTGGCTTAAAGAGGGCTTTTGTTGAAAAATGTAATGATTTCCAGTATGGAAACCAGTACATTGTCGTGACTGACAATAACCCCTTGACATACGGTCTCACCAGTGCCAAACTGGACGCCACCAGTTACAGATGACTAGCAGCCCTTTCAGCCTTCAAATGACCTAAAGTCCCATAAAGAACAGGAACGCGTCAGTCAGTTCATGCAACCACATTTGGCCGACCTTGGGGGTGTTGTGAGCTAAGACATTATGCACGCCATCTGAGAGGCATCTTGTTGGGGGTGTATCAGATGAATGTGGAGATAGAGATGGAGGCATGACGCTGGTGCAGTCTCCCTTACCGTACAGCTCTGTGAACAAACAGCAGCATGATTTACCTGGTCTTCCTCATCTGTCTGGGAGAGAGATTGGAGATAAACAGCGAGCTGACCCCTGCCTTTGGGAGGTAATAGCTCTAATGGAGAGTGGAGAAAAACTGCTTCCAACAGTCAGAAAGAACTCCCTGATATTCCTTTCCCTCTAAGGGAGTGAAATCGCCTTGAAATGCATGACAAAGTGCTGTACAGGAAACGTCAAGACAATGGCAGAGTTACATATCAGCTTGTTACCTGACAGAAGCAAGCTGCAAATTTAATCCAGTGCTGTGTAATATGTTTGCATAATTGTTACACACTTAACTGTGGAATGTGTTTATTTAGCACTTTAATCTGTGCATTTGAGCACATTAAGCCATATTTGAATTATCTTTTAAGTGTTATAATTTATTTGAGATGTGTCTAAACATGCCTTCATGACAGAGGGTAAACAAAGTGTGTTGGTTTATTAGTAGGTTATTTTGTGTTCCAATTATATGGAAGCAATATTTTGATATTATATTGAAGTGGTTTTTCAATAATATCAAATTTTTAACATTATACAAGTGCATGAACAGGAATTAATTACAAATGATTACAACAATACGGTACCAATGCAATAGTGAATGGCTACAACATTAACACATGATTTAGGAAATTTCTGCTCTTTTTCAGCCTGAAAGTGGATCAGCTGTTGGGTTGCCTCCTGCCTCCTGTGTGATACAGGACGGTATATGTAAAGCATGTAGTGATGTCTCCAAATCAAGTAAATGTAAATGTGCTGTATTTATATAGCGCTTTTCCAGTCTTAACAACTGCTCAAAGCGCTTTTACATCTACAGGAAACATTCACCATTCACACACATTCATACACTGTGGCCGGGGCTGCCGTACAAGGTGCCACCTGCTCATCAGATAAACATTCATACACATTCACACTCCGATGCGCAGCACCGGGAGCAACTCGGGGTTCAGTGTCTTGCCCAAGGACACTTCGACAATGACTGCAGGGGCAGGGATCGAACCACCAACCTTCCGATTGGCAGGCAACCACTCTACCACTGAGCCACAGCCGCAGTGTTGTGCACTGATATCAAACGAAATTCTCCGCTAATAGTTAAAACTGTAGACATGCATTAAGTTCATTCAAGGCAGAGAAATGCGGACCGTTCTGCAAATCAACTTTAATGGTTAGCGATTAGCATTAGCAAAGCAAGCTAGCGATTTTTACAAAGTTTCAGTTAAGAACATGGTTTCAAGTATATATGCACAGGACTGTACAGATCACAAAACAAGACTGTCATAATTTTTAAATCAATTTAAGCCGAAAATACTTACATCTATGGGTCTCTCAGGTCAATGTGGCAGCCATTGTTGCTTGTTGTACAATAGCCCTCGTTTACAAGAAAGCTTGTGTCCCCCCTAGGTTTGAAGGGTTATACACCCCATTGCCTTAGCCTATGCCCTCAATCAAAAAGAGTAATGGGACGGCACTAGATCTCATGTGAACACGCAAAACCTAGGGGTAAGATAGAGAAATGAGACTCAGCCAAACTCCCCTACCATAGTGGACTGAACTGAAACGGAATTGAAGTGACTGAAATGGAAATTCTGAACTTTATATCACAGTTGTGAGTTTTGTTTACATTTTTTACCCGGGTAAGATTTGTGTCATTTGATTGTCTGCAGTGTTTGTATTTTTTTGCTTATCCATCTCATCCATATATTAAAAAAGCGTTTTTGTTTCTCAAAGAAAGTACAACTGTGTTGAGTCATTCCTAGTGTATTGTTTGATTAATCCTGGGCTCCACAGTCGGACATAGAATTTCTGACCCCACTGCCCATAAATAATCATTATATAGAGTAATCCATTTCTAAAAGGGTTACACAGATCAGTGTCCAACTCTGCTAGTTTTATAATTCAGTTCCCAGGTTTTTGGAAGTGCTGGTAAATTCTAGTGACAGATACTGAGTGAACACTGTTCACCCCTGGTACTGTGAACACATAAAGTGAGAAGTGTGTTTTGTGTTGCAGGTAATGAGGAGATAGCTCGCTTCCTGCTGCAGAACGGAGCAGGATTCTCCTCATACACCCTGATGGACTATCCAGCCTTCAGCAAACACCTCCTTAGACTCAGACTACAGGAAACCTCCAACGCAGAGGGAGAGCAGGTCTGTGTTTTGCTGTGATAAAATTTATCAACAGACAGACCTATAAACTCCTGGTAAAGTAGTCAGAACAGCTTAGGTTTAATTAATCTCAAAAAGATATAACAATGCTACATTCTTTAACGTATTGTTTGAATATGTGTTGGAATTTTGTTTAGGACCATATTGCCTCTGAAGTACCACAAAAATTCAATACCCAATTTCAATACCTAAGGAAAAATCTCATCAGCGCCAGTGAGCTTATAAGCATGCAGCATACTTCTACCAAGATCTTCTAATGTTTGTGATCGGCTGTCTAAGTTTACACGTCGCAGAGGCGTAGGAAAAACTCTACGTTACACAAACACAGGGCTCACATAGACAGGCAAGGCAGCCTTATTTATAGAGCGCATTTCAGCAACAGGGTAATTCAAAGTGCTTTACATAAAACATTAGCAGTTGAAAACAATACAAAAAATAAAAACAGATAAAATATGATATTTTACGACGCTGGTATAGGACAACGCATAAGCCGTTGCTCCATACACGTAATCCACCCGCAATCCAAACTTTTTTAATTCTCTTTATATGACCGTTCCAATTTTCAACAATCTAACTTCAGTAACAATTAAATATATGAAAATAGATAATAACGAGAATTAAAGTTACAGCGGAGTATAAGAAATTAACAATTATTTAAAGAAGGCAGCACCACTGGCGGACCTGCAGTTTTCTGGAGTTTGTTCAAGATATGTCGGGTATAAAAACTGAACGCTGCTTCTCCCTGTTTAGTTGTCCCAGTTAGACAGAAAGCAGACGTATCCCAGACAACCTGAGAGGTCTGGATGGTTCATAATGTAGCAGCAGATCAGAAATGTCTTTTGGCCCCAAACCGTTTAGTACTTTATAAACCAACAGAAGTATTTTGAAATCAGTTCTTTGAGGGACAGGAGGAGTAGTACTAGGACAGGGGTGGCTAACCAGTCCAGCATAAAGAGCCAAAAAAAAACCTGCACCATAGCAAAGAGCCACAACACATGCACGCCCACACTACAACAGCAGCTGATTTTATATATATATATATATATATATATATATATATATATATATATATATATATAAACACACACACACACAGCAAAACAGTTTTATAGGTTTCCTTCTTACCTAGACTGATTCAGTGGGAAACTTGGCAGTCTTTGGTATCCACAAGCCTTTTCAGGTCTGGCTTGTACTCAGTTGTGGCTACTCGAAGCAACTCTTTGACATGTGTGTCGGTAAGAACAGAACGATGCTTTGACTTTACTTGTTTCAGTGTAGAAAACACTGATTCACAGACATACGTTGCTGCAAACATTGACATTAGCTTGAGTGCAGCTTGTTTAACATTGGGATATCTGTCTGTGGGCACTGTTTTCCAGAACTCTGTGGTTCCTTCTCTCAACACAGATTTCAGTCTGTCATCCTCACAAAGTTCAATCATCTCCAACTGGGACGCTGCTTCAAATGTCACTAAAGGGGCTTTCAAACAGTCTGATTCAGCAGTGAAAGGGTTAATGAGGAAGGTGATCTGTGGCCGTTTTTCCCTCAGGTTGCAGAATCTGTCCTCAAAACTCTGCTGAAGATTTTCAACCAGTGTTGCATAGCATACAGTGCTCCTTTGTAAGACATCAGCTGCTCCTCCACTTGCCTTCAACAAGGAGGGGAAATGTGTGAGCTCTCTCTTTTGAAGATGGGTCTGGAATAGCTTGAGCTTGTTGACAAATGTGAAAACACTTTGCACCAGGTCAGGCAGCATTTTTAACTTTCCTTGCAGATCTACATTCAGTTTGTTCAGATGATGCAGCATGTCAACCAGAAACCCCAATCTGAAATCCACTGGGGGTCATGTAGCTGAGGGTATTCCTTATGTTTCTCTCCCAGAAACAGCTTCACTGGTTCAACATTTCAAAAAAACGGAAAGCATGTTACCTCTTGAAAGCCATCTCACATTGCAGTGAAAAAGCAGATCACTGGGAAGGTCTTCATCAAGTTCAGCTATTAGGTTTTTGAACTGTCTGTGATTGAGAGCATGAGTGCGAATAAAATTCACAATTTCCAGCACTGGTTTCATGACGTGGTCCAAGTTCAGCTTCTTAGACACCAGATGCTCTTGATGGATGATGCAGTGAAATGTCCAAAAATCCGGGAAACGGTCGTCAGCTTTACACAGCCCAACAAGGCCATTTGCAGCGCCTTACATAGCTGGTGCACCGTCTGTGGCTATTGCTGTCAGTTTTGACAACTGCAAATTTGCCTTCTCAGCAACAGTCATGAGTGTCTCTTTCAGGTCGATGCCACGGGTCCTGTCTTTTAACGGCACAATGTCAAGCAGCTTTTCCTTAATTGTGCAGTCTTCTGACGCAGACCGTACAAATATTGCCAACTGAGGCTTATCTTGAATGTCACAACTCTCATCCAAAGCAATGCTGAAATACATGCATTTCTCAAGGTCCGTATGTAACTGTGTTTCAATGGACTTGTTAATATCCGATATTCTCTGTTCAACTGTGTGCCGTGACAACTGCAGGTCTGACACAGACCGCTTTAAATTGTCATTTTCAGGCGCGAGGATAGCGATGACATCTTTGAGACATGTCTTCACAAAGTCCCCTTCACTGTATGGCTTTTTAGCACGAGCAATGTTCCATGCTACCTGATATGATGCTAACGTGACAGTCTCTGAGTGCTTTGCGAATTTTCGAAAAAGTTGAGTCTGCTTCTCTGACTGCCGTTTCAACGTGTTTACCTTCTGCTTGCGGAGTTCACTGCCTTTGGGGAAATCCCGGGCGATGTTAGCATGGAGTGAGGTGAAATGGCGCTCCAGGTTTGATGCTTTAAAATGCGATAGCGATGTCTCGCAAATCAAGCAGAAGGCTTCCCATTTCGTTCCACAAAAAAAATACAGTTCCTCCCACTCAGATAAAAATGTCCTGTGCTCCTCTTCATATTTGCGCTTAGCTTTACGTTTCCCTCGGGACTCTGCCATTATTTACTCGCTAGCAGCACCTACCTTGCCTTGTCAATACACGATACAGCTAGCTACGGCAACACCACTTAAACAAACCACATAGTTATTGTCCTATGTCCTATAATGTTACAGACCGACGCGATACCAAACGCAAAAGGGTCTAATATACACAGTATATTTATTTATATAAATACTTTTTTTTTTAAACCCAGCCACGCAGCAAGAGCCTCACAGGAGCAGGCAAAGAGCCGCATGCGGCTCACGAGCCGCAGGTTCGCCACCCCTGTACTAGGAGCTGAAAAATAAAAGATTTGTGCCGTGATGTGTAATGTTGTAATTTCTTTTTGTTTAAAATAATTGGTTTTGAAAAAAGCATTGTTCAGGAACCGATAGCAAAGTCACAATTTTGGTATCAGTACAAGTATTGAACATTTTTTAAGGATACCCAGTCCTAATTCTGGGTTTAATGGCAAATGTTCACATATTTACTGTGATACACAGTTAAGCATTACAATGTAGTATAATTAGGTTCATAATACTGGTAGTCAAAGTGATAAGAGGAAGTCCTGGTTAAATCCATGTTGTTCTCAGCCCTCTTATGATATCATGCCGCCTGTGTGAGTGTGTGTGCAGGCTGTCACTGTGTGCTGGAGTGGTCTGCAGCTGCCATGGTTGGAGCTGGATTGTTCATGGATGTCTCGTCATGTATCAACCCACCTGGATCTATCTCCAACAGCCTGGCTGCTCTGCCCTCCGTGGTGCCCTGGGGACTCATCCACCTGCAGACTCTAGATCTTTCTAACAATCTGCTGAAAGAGCTGCCAGCTGCCCCCAGCTCCCAGGAAGTCATCTGCGCCAGGTATGTTAGTCTGGCCAGGACGCAGCTGTGACAAATGTGTTATCAAACAACAAATAGCAGCTAGCCAGTGCACTCCATCTTGAGTATGATAGATGTTCTCCATTTAATAAAAAAGTCTTCTATAATTGCAAATAAATCAATACCTAATTTGTAGTGAGACTAATGGCGGTTTTCCACTGCGTGGTATCTACTCGACTCGCCTCGGCTCTACTCCCTTTTTTTGGTTTTCCATTACGAAAAAAAGTCCCTGGGACCTGCTACCAGGTACTTTTTTTAGTACTACCTCAGTCGAGGTTCCAAGTGAGCCGAGGCGATACCAAAAGGTGACGTGCAAACCTGCAGACTGCTGATTGGTCGGAGATAATCGTCAGTTATGACTGCGTTTTTAGCAAACAAGAGTGCGGAGTGTGTTTCCAGAACAAACGGGACATTTAATACAAATCTAGCCGGACACCGACAGATTATCCACTCTCTGCACTATTCTCACTTTTCAACTGTTTGGGCTACTACATGGACTTCATGTCGTTTCCAATATTGCACACTGTTACTTTAAAAAAACAAGACAATATATATAACAAAAGTTTTTATTTAGCTTTTCAAGTAGCGCATCAAACCCTCCCAAACTTCCTGGTCTTCTTCCTCTGCCCCCTGTGACAGTGTCCCCCCCGGCTCTGCTGTCCCAGATGCATCCCAGTCGTTGTCATAAGCTTCTCCGTGACTGTCATAAAGATTATACGAAGTCCAGCAGGTCAGAACCAGAGATCTCACCGGTCGGACATCGCCCACCAGACGGTCTGCGGCGGCGATTTTGCAAAGCGTGAATGCTCTGAAACACAAACAGTACACAGCAGACATGTTGGTGTGTAATCATGGTTGCTAAAGTTCATGTACTTTATATAGCGTATAGTAAATACTGACTGCGAAGCTGAACACATGCAAATGTTAGCTAACGTTACCAGGAAACTTAACTTACCCTTTTGTGTCGGCGAACAACCGTCATGTCGACGTCTGAACTCCGTCAGAATTCCCAAACTCCGTTTTTTTAGCGGTGATTTTTGTTGCTTCTTCAGCTTCTTTTGAACAAAACATTTCTTCTGGCTGCGGCGAGTATGCGACGTGCTGTTGTGAGTCGCGCTGAAAATTACGTCATCACGCATTGCTATAGTGACCTGCCACGCTGAGGCTTTACTCAATCTGCAATGGAAAACGGACATAGAATGGGCCGAGCCGAGCTGTTACCAGCAGTGGAAAACGCCATAAGGGTCTAAGGCAGAGATATATAAATTAAAATAGAACCATTTCAGACCAGGTTACATAGACCCTAAGGAAAGCCAAACTGCTAAAATATTTCTTTTAAAGAAAGAAATGTAGATTTGAGACATTTAATGTGCAACATTTTAATTATACAACATAATGTTAAAAAAATTATAAATACAATTCAAGTACACTAATTGCAGAGACTTTATCAAAGAAAAAGCTTAGCGTATTGGGTTCTGTCCTTTAATGTAAACCATTCTAAAATACACTAGATGCACAGATACTTTAAATAAAAACATATTTCGAGCAAAGTTTCTTACCTGCAGCCTAATGTAAAGCATTTGAGCGCACACACACAAACACACACACACACACACACACACACACACACACACACACACACACACACACACGGTTGCCAAGATTCCAATCGTCCGCTACATAGTGGATTGTCAGGCTAATAAAAGGCTCCGTGGTACGGCTCAACCACAGGTCCGTTGTAGCGGCTTAAATCCGAACCAAGTTGAAATAATAAATGTTGCTATTTTTAAATTACTGTGCAATTTGGGTGCATCTTTTGCCATTTCCAAGAGTCATACTTTAACAGACTCCTCCTACAGAAATAACATGATGGACTGAAAACGTTTTTTGTACAAACCAAAGCTCTTAATAATGAAAAGCAAAAATGTATGTCCTGGGCCGTGCCCAGACCATGCCGAGTTGTATTTTCCAGTCGGGCTGCATTCTATTGCTCATCTGTAACGGTTAACAAGAACTGGCAGGGGAATTTAGTTTTCCTTAAGAAATACAGATGTTTCTGAGCTGTCTTGTTCACTTGCTCCACTTCCATTGATTGTTGCTCATGATACTTCTGTAACTTTTATTCTGTAACTTTTTAGTTATGTAAAAGTATGGAATTTAAAATTCTGAAAGGTCATGTTATGAAGACAGGACTCTTACTTGTAATGGAGTATTTGTACTGTGTTGTTTTATTAGTACTTATACCTGACTAAAGGATCTGAATACTTCATCTACTGCTGTCCAATAGCTCTCCCAATAACTGAAATTGATTGCACTGATTTACATACATCCTGTATGAGGGCAGAGATACTGAACCAAGTTGATATTGGTCAAGAAATGGCTCCAATATATATGCTAAATTCTCCTTAAACCATGATATATAATTTTCTGTTTCTAAATGTCCTGAAGTCAATTATATTACTGGACACAAAGATGAACCTAATATTGATCTTCTCTCATTTGGCAAAAAATACTAAACCAGTTTTTTCTCAAAATGCCTGTGTACATGTGTTTATGTATTCCCACATTGAGGTGTTTATAAGTGTAGGCAAACACTAGTCTATATTGACAACGTTTCATTTCTGGTATTGTTCAGGTGCCTTCGGTTATTCCGCCGGATGTCCCTCATTTTAGGCCTGATGTCCTTTACTTTCCTCTTTCTTTGTGTTGGCATTCTAATCTTCAGTGAATTAATGAGCACTATGGATAACTGCTCTTCAGATCTCTGCAGGGTAAATCCAGACAGCTAGCTAGACTATCTGTCCAATCTGACATTTCTCCAACACTTACACATGTTCCACCGAAACAAGTTTCTTCCCCGAATTTGCAGAGGCGGCGTCATCTAGTCCTGCGCTGACCGCCGCCAAACACAATTGTAATTGGTTTAAAGAAATGCCACTAAACTAGAGCGTGATGTTGTATGTTTGTAGGCCAGACCTACATCTGCAGCACTGTGGAGGTAGGTCTGGCAATGCAAGACTAGGCAAACACTGATTAAATGAATCTGTCCTAAATGTAGCTGTCTGTGTCATAAAGTGGAAGCTGTCAGCGGTCACCCTCTCAGCCTGTTTTTTCCTGTCTTTTAGTTTACAGTGCATAAATCTCTCTCAGAACCAGCTCACCAGTTTGCCACCTGGACTTCTGCATCTGACCCGCATCCAGAGACTTTCTGCTGCTAAGAACCAGCTCACAGTGCTGTTTGACATCCCTACCAGTAGGTTTTAACTCAGCTTATATATACAGTAACTATTGTCTTTGTAGGAAGAACACTTTTGAATACAGATTTCAAGAATATATTAACATGTTGTCAGTTACATGCAAGCCCCCAAGAACAGCGCCATGTCTGAAAGCCACCATGGGCTTAGTTGATAACAATGGTGCTGCATCCCATGGCTCAGAAAGACTTTTCACAAAGACATTGCATGGCAAAAGAAAATTCTATATTTCAGCTGATAATTTTTTGGGGGTACATCAACTTACCAGCCCAAACTCCTAACATGTTAAGGGTCCTGACATTTTAACATTCATTATAAGCCGAATCCAGAGTTATTAAACTAAGCATGATGAACGTGCATAATGGACGCGAGCAGACCCGTGGTACAACGCCTGCCCATGTCGCCTTGTACTGGGCACGCTCATGACAGTTCTCCCGAGGTCTTGTAGCTGTAATGGATATAGCTAATGGTTGTAATTCAGCTAGCATGGATGTAATAAGAGAATGGTAACACAGCTAACATAGTTATATGAACACATAATGTTACTACAGACATAGTAGGACTGTATGCTGTAAAGCCTGTAACGTGGATGAGATATGAAGCTATGGATGTATTAAGGGAAGCTCTGTTCACAAAACTTAAGGCTAACCATAGTAGCTAGCACTAGCTTGTACAGTGGGGCTCGAATATTTGGGCAACCCAGGTAAAAATTTGTATTAATGTGCATAAAGAAGCCAAGAAAAGATAGAAAAATCTCCAAAAGGCATCAAATGATTAGACATTCATATAATATGTTCCAAAAAAATAGATTTTATTTCCATCATTTACACTTTCAAAATAACAGAAAACAAAAAAATGGCATCTGCAAAAGTTTGGGCACCCTGCAGAGTTAATACCTTGTACTGCCCCCTTTGGTGAGTATCACAGCTTGGAAATGCTTCTTGTAGCCAGCCAAGAATCTTTCAATTCTTGTTTGAGGTATCTTCGTCCATTCTTCCTTACAAAAGTCTTCCAGTTCTTTGAGATTTCTGGGCTGTCTGTCACGCACTGCTCTTTTAAGGTCTATCCATAGATTTTCAATTATGTTGAGGTCAGGAGATTGTGAAGGCCATGGCAAAACCTTCAGTTTACGCCTTTTGATCCATCGTTGATTTTGAGGTGTGTTTAGTATCATTATCCATTTGTAGAAGCCATCGTCTCTTTAACTTCAGCTTTTTCACAGATGGCATCAAGTTGGCATCCAAAATTTGCAGACATTTTATTGAATCCATTTTTCCTTCTACTCGTGAAATGTTCCCTGTGCCACTGGCTGCAATACAACCCCAAAGCATGATTGATTCCCCCCCATGCTTAACAGTTTGAAAGAGGTTTCTGGACAAATTCTGTGCCCTTTCTTCTCCAAACGTACCTTTGCTCATTGCGGCCAGAAAGTTCTATTTTAACCTCATTGGTCCACAGAATTGTTCCCACAATGCATCAGGCTTGTCTACATGTTTGCAAACTTCAAATGCTGATTTTTGTGGTGAAGATGTAGAAGAGGTTTTCTTCTGATGACTTTTCCATAAAGACCATATTTGTACACTTATCTCTTTATAGTGGAAGGGTGTACCACCACTCCAGTGTCTGCCGGGTCTTTCTGGTCTGGGCATTTAAAACCTTAAGGTTGACATCACCTGGTCTTTCCAGACGATGATTGAGAACAATCCATGACACTGTCAGGTCTCAGCTTTCCAAAGGGGGCGGTGCATGCTAGAAAGTCAGCAGGGTGCCCAAACTTTTGCAGATGCCATTTTTTTGTTTTCTGTTATTTTGAAAGTGTAAATGATGGAAATAAAATCTAACTTTTTTTGACGTATAATACGAATGTCTAATCGGTCATTTTATGCCTTTTGGAGGTTTTTCCATCTTTTCTTGGCTTCTTTATGCACATTAATACAAATTTTTGCCTTGGGTGCTCAAACTTTCAAGCCCCACTATAGCTAGCTAGTGGCACAACATAATGATTAGCTACATCTCCTTGGTTGTCTAGCTAAATACTTGTAAGAGACACGAGAGAGAAGCTCATGAACGAGCATGTTACTACCGGTTGCAACGACAACACAAACTGCTGCTAGTGCTCATGGCATTCCCATTGTGATATCATGGTCCAGCCAATGCGGAAGATCCGAGCTCCAAAGATTGCTTTCTCCATGATTGCTTTATGCACTTTTGAGCGCTCTCATTGGATTATACGGGGCTTCCCTGCCAAAAACTATATCCAGTTCTCTTAATACATCCTTGGTTACATGTCAGGGTTATTTTGAAAGAGTTTGATCAAGAGCTGCAAAGGTCAAATTGAGTATGTTACCCCCAGACTTTACATAAACACATCCTGAAACACAACTTGGGGACATTTTAAATAAGGTAGCACATGTTAGTCATGTAAACCTGCATGCCTGAAGCTGTGATTCATCCGTACTCAATACTTCTAAGGCTCATTAGTTGTTTTTTTAACCAGTTTTCACCAATAAAAATAAATTTTTTCCAACTGAGTTCATGTCCCCACACTTCTGAGCACACTCAAATGTTTTGAAAGACCAAAACCATCCTCACAGTGAAACTACAGTTTTTCTTGCTGCAAATAGTATTTTTAAATCACTTTTTGAATTAATGATTAATGATATAAAAGAGAGAAGAGCATAACCCCCTCACACTGGAGAGGAAAGAGTGTTACTTATAGCTTGACTAACTCATTACTTCAGCGCTACCGATCTGTTAACAGCTTGGATAATTGTTAATCAATACGTTATTACACTACAATACGTCTAGGTTATTGCAGCCACTTATACACTTTATGTCAGATAGGATGTTGGTGCTCATTGTTTTCTCTTGTTTATGTCGTAAATTCAGTTTTCTGCTGTGGCACCTGGAGCTCTTTTACCAGAGATGAGCTCATGAACATCAGGGAAACAGCGCCAGCGGACTTAGTTCCCACTTTTCATATTTATTTTGTTTATGCATACACCAACCGTACAGGCAAATTCATTATAAGTGGTAATTACTTGGCAATCAACCCTTTTCTGATTCTGGCTTTAAAACATATTTGAACTGAAGGGCCTTTTAGTTGTTATTTGGTAATTTGTGTTGGTCTGATTTTCCACTTTGCCTGTGTTCTTTATTTCCATTCTGTCAGCCACTAACTGGATCGGTCTTCGCAAGCTAGAGGAGCTGGATGTGTCTGACAACTGTCTGAGCAGTCTGCCCACAGCAGTCATGCATTGTTTGAAATCCCTGAGCTTCCTCAATGTGTGCAGGAACAAACTGAGCACTTTCCCTGATCCCTGGGCTTGTCCTCTGGTAAGAAATCGACTGCTAAGGATCCACTTCCTGTTTTTAATCTGCTGATTTACAGGATTTTTCTTTTGATCAACATAGAACAGTCAAGGTGCTGTTGTCCATGTTTGACATTCTGGGTATTAAAGGGGTTATACCGCCTACCAAGAGCCTGGGTCTGACCGAGGTTTCTGCCTAAAAGGAAGTTTTTCCTCGCCACTGTCGCCTGTTCTTGCTCTGGAGGAAACTAGAACTGTTGGGTCCTTGTAATTCGGAGTGGTCTCTGTAAAGTGTTGATATCTTGAGAGATATAAAAGGGTTGAATTGAATTATAAATGATTATAAAGGTATTTTACATTGTTCCTTAGGTCTCCAATTAAAGTTTGTAACATGCTTGGGTTGAAAATGGCCCGGTTGCTATTTTATGGGGCCTAAAGCCACACTGGGAATTGGCTTTAGAATAAACAAGAGGTTTTCTGATACATATGGTATGCTCATGGAAATTTAGATGAGCTGCGCACTGATTGGTTAAGTGAACCACACACACGCATACATTGGAGACGAGACAATCGTCTATATTTCGAGACACTGCAATGTTATACATTGTTCCTCTGTTATGTCGTTACTGAATTAACTTCTGAGACTTTTTTATGTGAGAAATCAACTATATAAAGCTCAAATATGGGCCGTTTTGCGACAATTGATGGCTAATTGCAAATTTGGTAGACATCGGAGTTCAGGAGTGCCACACAGTCTGACGAGACAGCTGCAGTTTGCTGCGCAGTCACCGTTTCTGGGTTACAGGCAGTGATGGGAGTAACGCGATACAAAAGTAACATAATTACATTGATGTATTTCATTTTGCTGTAACGCAGTAATATAACGCATTGCTGATTAAATTTAGGTAATATTATACTTGTTACAATCTCAGTAATGCGTGTTACAGCTTTCAATTCAACATTTAGTTGTGTTCTGTTTTTCTAAGAAATCACCAACCCCGTAAAATATTTCTTCAAAGGAAGAATAAATCTTGAATATTATTTACTGTTGCTGTATTCGATGGTTGAGGTTACTGCAGATACATTTGCGAGATGGATATTATTTTCTGGAGTTGAAGCGAGGTGCTGTCCTGTCTCTGTTCCTGTAGTCAGAGCCAGAACCAGAGACGGAACCAGAGACGGAACGACAACGTCTCTGTCCCAACAGGTACATTAGGACAGCAGTGTGTCTGAGCTGCTCACAGATAGAAACATGTCGGGAAATAATGTTTATCAGCCGTGGAGAGTAGCTATGCCTGTAGTGGAATGGCTTTGAATGACAACCGACCACGCTATTCTTTTACTGTGACCATGTACTGTTTAATATTTTACAGTTTTACAAACAAAGTGAACAACTTAAGCTTGATGGACATGTTTTGCGTCTAGCGTCTCACGTTCATCTCAGTAAGCTAAACAGTCAACTTCCTTGTAGGCTACTTTAAAATAAAACACTTCCTGTGACGGTTGACAGTAAAACTAACTTACTGTTAAATAAGGTTGTGTACCATTTCACATATCAGCTGTAAATCAAGTACTGTAAATAATGTAATCACACTATAATTGACCAATTTTCTTTAGACTGTTTTAAACTAAACATCAATTTCTTATTCAAGTGCTTTAAACAAATATGACGTACTTATACAGCTGTAAGGGATTTTTGAGTATTTTCATTTTCTCCTACTGCCTATTGTACATTTTACTTATCTATTTTTATAGTTTTAGTTACTTTGCATGTTCATATTAATTAGACAAAATATTGTGAAGGATCTCTGATGTATTAAAGTGGATGAAGAGGAGGCTTTATTGATCCGATGGTGAAATTGACAAATGTAATTTTGTTGAAAGTTGTGCAAAAGTAGTGTAACGCATTACAATTTAGAGACAGTAATATTGTAATATAACTAATTACTCTCAAATGACAGTAACCTGTAATATATAATTTATTACATTTTGGAAGTAACTGGCACAACACTGCTAAGTAACACTGCATTATTATATTGATGTATATTAAGATATTTACTGTACAGAAATGGTAGGAAACAGTTGAAGTGTATAATTGGGGGAGGACTGTTTTCACATAATAACACAAATGAATATTCATATTTCTCCTCCCCTGCAGAAGCAATGCAAAGCTTCATGTAATTTGATCGAGAGTCTTCCAAACACCATCTCCATCTTCTGGAGGACTCATCTGCAGGAGGTGGACTTCTCCGACAACAGTCTGAAGGAGCTGCCTTCATATCTCTTTGAGCTGGAGGTAGGATCAGCATTCTGGATTTGTTGCTGGACATTAGCATGATAAGAGGAAAATATCTAATTGTGGTTGTTTTGACTGATATTGCGATTGCGATATGATTCGAGCTGTGGCTCAGTGGTAGAGCGGTTGCCTGCCAATTGGAAGGTTGGTGGTTCGATCCCCGCCCCTGCAGTCATTGTCGAAGTGTCCTTGGGCAAGACACTGAACCCCGAGTTGCCCCCGGTGCTGCGCATCGGAGTGTGAATGTGTGTGAATGTTTATCTGATGAGCAGGCGGCACCTTGTACGGCAGCCCCGGCCACAGTGTATGAATGTGTGTGAATGGTGAATGTTTCCTGTAGATGTAAAAGCGCTTTGAGCAGTTGTTAAGACTGGAAAAGCGCTATATAAATACAGCACATTTACATTTACATTCACAATATTGAAGGGAATGATCATGTTTGTATCATTCTCATTTTCATTGACTAATATTAAATCTTAAAAAATGTAAATGACTATAGTGTTATTTTTGCAAGGATCTGTACCAAACAATGATGTTTTCTGTAGATAGGTTTTGTAGGCGGGACATCTGCAGCACCACAATACTCATTCAGAATGGTTTGACATACATTTTGCCTTTAACAAATATTGCGACCCTCTGCGATTTGGAAAAAAATGCATTTAATTTTGCAGCCCTACTGGACACCAAGCTGGAGTGCAATTAATAATTTCAAATCTGAGGATTTAACAAAAATGAATATGTGAATATAAAAATAAATATAATCATATGCTGCGTGTGAAGTAGCCTGCAGATGGCACTGCTGCTGTGTAGTTGGTCTCCATGTTTGGGTCATGGACTTACATTCAGCTTAGAAGCATATAAATGTTTGGCTCACTTTGCCAACACTAACCAAAGGGTTGTCTATTTTGGGATTGGATTGTGGACTCTTAACAGAATTGCAAACAAATAAGAATGTTGTTCAGCCTTTGAATACACCAACACAACCAGAGCACTGCCAAATATAAATGCAAGAATCAGTAAGGCCAAATATACAACAATAAGCTTCATGCAACACATCTGCCCGTACGAGGGATTTCAGAGAATTATCCGATTCATCAGTTTTTCTTATAGATGAAGGATCTTGTTTTCTGCCAGACTTTATTTCAGATCTATGTTTAGTTTTAGACAATACCTGATTTGAATGAATGATGAGTGAGTGAGTGATTTTGCGACAGCGTAAACCAGGGCTGCACAATTAATCAAATTTTAATCACGATCACGTTTTAGTTTCCCACAATCAAATTTGCGTAATTGACGATATTTAAATGCGTCATAGAAGGCTCTGTTTTTTTTGCAAAGCCAATCTACCGCTCTTAAACAACGGTCTGATCATGTGCCAGTCAGAGTTGTTCTCAGCTTAGTTTCTAGCATGTAGACAGTCACAGAGACAGGTAACGGGAGGAAATTCAACAGATAGCGTCGGTTATACTTCGTCTCAGGTTTACATTTTACTAGTAAACGCACCATTTGTCCCGTCTGTTGTTTTTTAGACAACCCAGTGACCAGTGCTAGTTAGTGTCTCTTAGTTACAAGGCTCTAGAGTGCGACCACATTTTTCCTCTAGGTCGCACCGGTGCACCTAATGTCCTCGCACCCTGCTCCTCTCCACAAACAAAGCGAATTGATGTGGTTTGATTTTGCGTTACATGACCCTTTCTTCTGTAAAGCTGTGCCTGTTTTGAATCTCTCCTTTAACTCTCTGCGGAGCCCCACCCCTATTCACTGAAACACAGCTCCCAGCCACAAAGACAGAGCGGTGACAGCATCCACACTTGTGACATTTGTCCACAGTTTTAATTATTATTAACACAGCTGTATATTGTTAAGCATGAGAGACAAACCTATTTGTACCAGTGTTTCCGCTGGTAGCTCTGCTATCTCGGCCGCCACAACAACAAAAAAAACAGAAGTTAGTGCATGCAACTAACTTCATTTGTAGAGTAATAGCGTGTGAGATGGACCCATTCATAATGAGCCAGCCGTCACTCTATGAGTAGCATATACGTCCATTGCACTCTTCCTCTCTCCCTAGCTCTTTTAATTAGTTATTGTTGAAAACAAGTGAAGGAGCTTTCACAGAGATACATTTAAAAACAATATAAAAAGATTATACGTGTATATTATAGATATATAAGATATCTATCTATCTATCTATATATCCATCCTAGGCTTATTTATTTTAACATACAACCTACAACTTCAACATAAGATAGACAATGATCAATTTGTTTTGGTTAAAATCAACAAATAATCGTGATAATTATCGTGATCACGATATTGATCAAATAATTTGATTATATTTTGGCCATAATTGTGCCAGCCCTAGCGAAAACAAAGTAACCACATGAAAATATTTTGGAGCTCAGAGGAGCGGGTATCAGAGCCAGTTGTCTGTGTATTCCTTGAAAGGAAAATGTGAATATGTGGTTAACCGCCTCCTCTGACTCATCCTCCCATCATCTCTGTCTCGCTGAGATTGTGTGGTAATCACATTGCAACACTCCCAGCCCCCAGTAAGTGAAGTGCTCTCAGCTCAGGACCCTCGACCTTTCCAGGAACCAGCTGGGCAAGTAGGTCCCACACTGTAGACAACACTGCCAGCTGTTACTGACCAGCTGAATAAATGTCTTGTGTAAATAAAAAAAACATGGCAAACCGTCGAAAACGAGATGCTTCATCTCAAGGGTTATCCTCCTAACAATAATTTCAATTTCAAACGTTTTAAGGCACGTTACAATATTTTCAGTCAGCATTGAAGAAACTTGTGATATTTCAAGATACAAGTTGTTTGGGGCTTTGAATCTGATCTAGTATAACCCTGATTTTCCACTGGGTGTGTCTGTGCTGCGTTCTGGTTTTGTTCCGTCCTCCGCCACGCACAATACCC